>NW_009723483.1:0-53315 GCF_000703405.1 Apaloderma vittatum | reverse complement strand
TGGTGTCGTCAGCAGACTTTCTGAGGGTGCAAAGAGATTTCAGAGCACTTGAACTCTGACCATAGATGACAGGATCTTCCTTTACTTAAGCATTGCAAATTGTAGATAATAATATATAAAGATTATGTATCTGAGCTGCAGAAACAATAAAATCAATTGGAGGGACCCAGTCTGTGCTACTGCCTGGCAAAGTGCCTTTGTAAGAGGTTTTTAAGGCCTAGCTGGGCTTCTATGTATAATCATAAGCATGACATCTCTGTTGAAAAAAAATCTGCTGAGAAGAAGAAAGTAAACAGAAGAGCCAGGGGATGACTAAGGATGGTGATTTTTCTTCTCTTTGAAAGCAAGGTCTTTACAAAGAAATGTTTCTTTTTATCTTCAGCTGATCAAATCGCTCACTTCAGAGAGGGATGCTAATGAAGTTAAGTATGTTGTTCTTCATGAGGTGTATAGGAGATGCAGTATTGTTCTTTTATGTAGTGTTCCTGAGGAATAGAATACATTCAACCATTAATTAAGTTAATATAGCAGTTAAACACCTAGATATCAGTTACTAGATGATTCCCTGCTGTTGGAGCACTTATTTTTGTAGTTACTCAGACGTTGCATGTAAATGTATCCAGTAGTGAATCCATCTACAAATAAGGATATTTAAACACGTGTTGGATTCTGTATTCTTTGCTTTTTGTTAACTAATCAGAGATAACTTATAGCTCACCAGAGCTGATCTATTGATTTCTATTCCAATACACCATTTTATTGATTAACTTAAAACACTGTCCTGGAGTGGTACGTATTCTTATATGCAGTGTTTCAGTCATTGTACTGCAACTTTTTTTTCAGACTTTTATAAGGATACTCATGTAACAGACTGAATTAGACAGTTGTTGCTTTGACCATTTAGATCATATGACTTTCTACATCACTTGTGGTGGACATTTCTTTCACTTCTCTTCCTCCTTATTTGTTTGATAGTAGGGGAGTGATTTATCCTTGAAATATTGGATAGCGATATATCTTGTACCTCAGAAGATGTATTTTAATAGCAATAAGCTTTTTTTAGCACAAAATCATTACTTAAACCATTTTAGATCCTTTTGCTATCTGATGGATCTAAAATCAATATGTCAGGTCATAGATACTGAAATTAAGTGGAAAACTTGATTTGAGTATCATATTGGTTTCCAGAAAAAACACTCTAGAGCTATTTAGCCAATAAGTTACTTTTAGTTAAAAGTTTTTCTTTGGTATTGTTATAGTGTGCTTTTCATGTGTTTTCATTACATTAATATATAACCTTCGCTCAATTAGAGAAAATTTACATTTTGCAAATATATAACAGGTTTAGACTGAAATGCTACCTGCATAAAATAAAGATCCTAAACAAGATCTCTTCCTTAACCCCACCAAAGACAACAATTAAAACAGCGTGAAATCAACACAATGTAAGAACTGAACTTGTGGTATGAGCTGGTACAATAACTTGTATGTCTAGTTCACTTGTATATCATAATTGCTAAGCAGACCTTACACTAAGAATTCAGTTCTAAGCTTTTATGTTAAGTCTTCTTAAAGTTGACCTAATCCTTTTACCTGATGCATCTTTGCACAATATAACTGTGGAGATTTGTCAGTTCTCTCTTGGTTAGGTGAAAACTTTTTGTTCTGTGTCTTTAGTAGTCATACTCTGGCATTATCAAAAAGCAACATAATTATTGTAAGCGTAATCATAAAACACAATGAACAAATTATAATCACATTCTAAGATTTGATGCTACTCAGTGAAATTATATAATATTATTTTCCTTATCATCATTTAAAGCAACTGTGAGTACAATGCAAAAGAATTCGAATAAATCAGTCCGGTTCAAAAGTCAGGAAGATGGAGTTGAGGCAGACAACTATGTGTGCAGAGAGCTATCAGAACAAAGCTAATGGATGATGATGCCTAGCAAGATGAGACTCAGGAGAGATAATATCTTTGTGTATGCATGGACAAAGAAAAATGCAAATGTCACATGCATCTATTATCTGTAACTGCTCTCTACAAATCATGGAGTGTAGCCTCATGGTAATTCTAAAAGGAATAGACTAAATGTGTAACAAGTTGCTTGCCATGACTGAGGGTTGCAACTTCTCAGCCTATAAATCTAGACAATTTAATTTGAATGAAAAGAGTTCATTCTTAGTTTCATTTGGTGAAAGACTGGAAATGAAATATTCATCAGCTTGTGAAAAATTATCATATTTTAGGAATAATTTCCTTCCTTTTTTGTGCTAGATGTGAACACAAAACACTTCAATTAACAGAGAGAGATGCAAATTATTGTGTAGCAATTGACAGCAATGTATATGATCAGTGACAAACAGTCCACCAAAGTTTTAACACTGAACTGCCAAATTGATTTTATAAAATGGTATCTTGAAATCAAATAAAAGGTATAGAACTTCATTCCTCTCACTGCTGCCACCTCTCCATTTCACTGTTAAAGCACCTTTCAGACAATATAGCTGGTAGAGTAAGAATTATACCCAATAGAAGCTCACTCTGAAGACCTAAAGCCTTAATAGTTTTGAAACATAAGCAAATTGTACATCACAGAAACTGTCCCAAACTAGTGGGTAGTTTATCATGAGACGCTATATGCCCTCTACTACAAATTGCTCCATCTGTATTCCTGCTAAAGTAAGATTGCTGACTCAATTACTTTTTATATAAAGCAGAGGGTTACTTAAAGGTTGTAATCAGGATTACAAGGTAGTTTACAAACTTGTAAAACTATAATGGGCAAGGAACTGCCAAATTAACTACATTTTTGGCATATCCCAAATGTCTCTGTTTTGGAGGTTATTTTTCCTATGTAGCCATCACAGAGAGATGCTTCTGTAGAATTCCTGCTTTAGCTTACATGTCCCAAAAATTTCTTGAATGACTGACATATCATGTATTTTTCTCTGAAGTCTACTTGTAAAACAGGGAAAATATTTCTTTTTATCATGTATATGAAAAGTCGGATTAGTATTTTGCCAGAGAATGCTTTCGGTCATTATATTGCCTAGTGTAGGAATTGATGATACTGTCTGGAGTTGATGAACAGGACTATAATATTAATGAAATAGTGTACTGTTTTGTTGAAAGTTCTTCTGTAAGACAACTACTTGGATTTTTATTTGCGTCTTATAAACAAGAAATACTTTAATAATATGTCTATTCTTTAGGAAGGTCAAAACAATTTTTATTATCATCTGAAAGAGAATTCAAGCTCAAATGAAAATGTTTCCATTCACAGTCCTTCAGTGTGTAGTGTTTTGACTCTTATTTGATATGCTGACTTGGAGTGGACACTTCTTGTTAAAGTTCTCATAGACTAATTGCATTTTTCATTGCCTAGCTTAATTTTGAGTAAACTAATTGGAGATTTAAACTTAGAAACAAAATTCAGCTACACATTGTGTCTGGATTATAAGTTATCTAGATATCAGAAGTTGAATATAGTGGTTTTATTTTGCCTTTTCCTGAAAAAAAAGATAAAACAGTCCTAAACTTTAATGTATCGTAGTAGTACCATTGCTGTATATTGAAAATAACTGTTTGGGGTTTTTTTCCCCAAATTTTATCAATGTTACATCTGTGATTTAAGCAAATTGCAAAGGAGATTACTCGTTTTTGCTAGGTTGTTTTTGACATCGGTTTTAGTAAATCAGCCATGGATAAAGTGAATATTATATTACTAGAGCGTGAAACTTTTTTTCTCCCCTCCCCTTTGATAACTGAACAAAAGCTAATTCTGAACTTCCTGAAAGAAATAATGGAAAGTTTGACCGTGTTTATTATCAATACTTCTCATGGGCAGAGACAAAAATGAGGTAAACCACTTGGTTTTAATTATTTTTTTGGCTGTTAGTCATAAAATAGATTTAATATTCAAGGGCAGAAAAAAATTAAAAATTATTTATCTAGAAAATTGTATTCAAACAGTTGTACAGCTTTGCAGATTCCTAGAAGGTAGGCTGCATGTCTGCCAAATTGCTGTTTTTCTTTTTCAGACATACTAAAAAACCTCCCAGGAGGAGGAGTTAGGTTCTATACATAGAATTATTAGTACTAGGAGCCAAAATTTTCAAAATAATGAGATGTCTTTTCTTTTAAAATACTAAAGAAAAATTGTGAAATAATGACTTAATATAGCCATCTTCCACTTATGTTTGTATTTTCAGTGCTTGGACATTTTAAATTTACTGTTCTTATTTGAATTTTATTTAACCTAATCAACATAAATGGCCACCTATGTATTTCATAAACACTTGTTCCAGGATACAGTTTAGTGTCTTGATTGCTAGTTTTATTGTAAATAACTTCAGTCAATTATCCATAGATTAACTTATGCTAATGTAGGAACAAGCATTTAAGCTAGATCAACTTGTGCTAAATACTGTAGGCTAGGGAACTGATTTTCGAGGATATCCTCTCTTGCAGCATGCTGCGTGTGTTTTTCCCAGTGTTTACTTTGCACCCAAATAATAATGGCAATATTTCAGTTCCTCAGCTTCCCTTTGCTCCTTTGCAACTGAGAATGGACTAGACTGACTTGCAAATTCATTATCTTTCAGAATTTAAGTCTTCACTACAGTTATGTTTTTGAGGACAACTTAGACCTTGCCACTTACCCATCTAACTTGCCTGGGTACTAGTGAAAGTATTACTGTGGCACTGCAGAGCACAATGTGCCTGCCTGGGAGGCCTCCTCAGTGGCAGTGGGATTAGTCTTTCCTGAGCTCACTGCTGCATGGCTTCTCTTGTCTTTCCAGGCACCACCCTTCCTCATGTGAAGAAAATGTCAATTGGTACTGGCAGAAGCAGGAACTTTCACCTCTAATGTTTATTTTCTATGTGTTGATTACATTTCTATCCCTTGGAGTTGAAAAGCTGCTTTTTTGCCCCTGCTTGTTAGCAGAGAACCACGTGATGTTTCTCAGCATAAGGCTGATACTGCTGATTCATTTCTTCAGTTTTATTTCTGCTAAATTATAGACTTCATTTGCTTAGTCTAGTTGAGCTGTATCATGTCTTCTACCAGTTTCCCTGCCCCAGAGCACATGCCTCATCAGCTGTACATCGTAGCTGGAGGTATTTACAATATCCACCTGAAAATACTTCAAAGCCTTGTGTAACTCTGTGATTACATCATAGTATCATAGAATGGCCTAGGCTGGAAGGGACCACCGGTATATGTGGCTGTCATTTAAGTCCTGTGGGCAAAAGAAAAGGCGACTGAGAACTCTAAAAGTTAGTTATCTTATAGTTGATAAATTATGACTTAGTTATAATAGTCTGCACATTGCAAAAGAATTCCTGAATTAAGCCAGAGTATTTTAGGAGGTGATTTTTTTTATTTGATTGGGTGATGCTCGGGCAAAGCACTTCGTGTAGAAGTAAGATTAGTTAATCAGAATCCACAGTGAGAAATTTAGTATCAGAACCCAAATTGACTGAAAGTGGATTGTTAGGTTGTCTATTCTCTCTGCCCATGGTAATTCTGGCAAATAAGAGTAGGTTTACTAAATAAACACTGCTAGGAGAAGAAATAGCATAAGTAACACTTTAGAAATTATGGTGACACATGCAATGCAGTTGTATGAATACAGGACAGAATATACTAATGATTTTCCTTTTCTTTGGAAACCTCTGTAAAAATGTATAGGAAAGATGGGCACTGAACAGATAGCTTGATTAAAAAGAGACCAGTAGGCTTGCATCTCCTGAAGGTTCAAAAAGGAATTAGGAAATCTGGGCAAAGATGGGATTAGCTGGAAGGATTTTTATTGAAGTTTTTACAGATCTTCTACATTTAGGTTATGCTGTTCATTTTAGGACATTTCTAGAAATAACAAGACAGAAATGTTTGGTAAGAGTTAATCAAATGTGAACCAACCTGAGTTTGACAATAGCAGCAAGACAGACATCGAGCTAAATGGAAAATTATGATTCTCTTAAGAAAGGTGAATTTGTGAAGTTCGATTTTTGTTTTAGTTTCTTATATGCTTGTATGGATTTCATGTGTCTTGGGCTCAGGACGGCACATTGGAATTTTGAGTTTATGGGATTTCTTAAGTCTTTGAAAAATTAACTCATTTAATTATAAGGATTGTCTGTTTTTCTTCTGCATTGTCATGCTGTATACAAGCTATTGTAATAGCCCTTCACTTCCTTTGAGTTGATTGCAGTTAGCGTGACATTTCATAAGGTTTGCTCATGTACAAAATCTTTTCTTTCATTATTTATGAAAGTCAGTTGGCACAGCTCTTCATTTTTCTAGTTATATTTGCAGTAGTTATCTTTCACTAGATTATTAGAATTATAGTTTATTCTGCTACAAAACAATATAGAGACAAAGTTGTTGAGAAATCATCTGTGTTTTCTGTTCAAGCCAATTAACCTTAATGGTGAAAGCTTAGACTTTCAATACCCTAGATTTACATCTACTTTATACAGATTGAAGCTATCGTTGATTTGAATGCCTTTTTAACTTGATAGCTAGCAGTGAATTGTGGCCTGGTTACTAAAGTGTACTCCCCAAGAAAGATGTTCTGTATGAGTAATAACTTCCTTTTCTCCTGGACGTGCTGTATACTTAAATGCATGATTTATAAATAGCTTATAAAATGAGCTACCTTTATTAATGTCTAAGCAATCACAGAAAGAATTGCTATATTGCATCAAATTCAAAATTCCAAATATAACATCAGTCGCTGAACTGCTGATTTTTTCTTCCCAGAAAGAACAGATCATTCCTTCAAATATAACTCTTCTGCCAGTTGTTAATGCTAGCAATAGTTGTTGTTTTTTTGAAGATAAAAGTGTGATTTGAGCCTTTTCGAGCTATGGTTCCTTTTCCAAATCTAGATTGTTTTTTTCTACCTTTTTTTATTTTTTTCTCTCCTTTTTTTTTTTAAACAAAACTAAACAAATCCCTTTCTTTTGTCATCTTGATAGGTGCCTTTTTTCCTTCCCAAAAATACTCTCACCCTTCCACTAAGGAATAATAATAAATATTTGTTATTACTAGAGCATAACGTGTTCAGAATTACCACGAGAGTACAGTGTATGCAGGTACATTTAGGGGGAAGGCTGTGTACAGACACACAAGTGCACAATTTGCAAACAAACCCATGAGTTGAATGGGTAGTCCTGGGACAGTAAATGGGTCAGTGGACATTGTGCACTGTCTTAATGCAGACAAGTGCCTTTATGTTTAGCTCTGACATAGAGCCACATGATCCAGTGATCTCCGTTTTCTCTTTTACTTCGAGGCAATGTGGTACAGCCCTTACAGCAGTCTGTCTTGTGTTGAGGTTCACGCAGGTAAATTTCTGCTGTTATGCTGCTCTGTCAGATGTTTCTGATCTTCTGAAGCTGACTTTCTAGAGTTCCTTTGGGTATAAATTAAGACTAGTCAAGCACATTCTGATAAAACCTTATTTCTGACAGAAAACCTTGAATTTGTTGAAATTAAAAGATTCGAGAAAAAACATTCTATTGATTTTTCTTTTTCAAGTAACATTTTTACTTTATCAAAAAAAAGAATTTTCTGATTCTCATTTCAAAGATTTGATTCATTAAAATAATGTAAAAATGTCAACTGAAATGAAACATTTTTCTTTATTCAATCAATAACATTTTATTGATCCAAACCGTTTTTGTTTCTGAGAATATTGATTTAGTATTATACTGAAGTTCAGTGTTTGAGCAGGATTGATTATCCATCTATATTTTTAGTAGAATTAAATACAAGAAAGCAACACCCAGTTCCCAGCTAGCTCTCACTGAAGTTTAAATGAAGTCCAGTCAACCTGAATAGGCTGACTTAAAACGCTTCTATTTATGTACCTTGCTCAGACTTCCATCCTTAAAGCCTCTATTCTGTGTTTACTTGTTCCTTTCCCTAGAAAATTAGGATGGTGCTCATCAAGAAAGGGTGAAGAGCTTGCCTACAAAGGGATGAGGTTGTTGGCGTACAGTACGTTGTGAATTTACAACACACTGGTAATTCCACATTAACTGTCCACTTGGACACTCCTGTTACTTAATATAGTTTTGACTATCTATAGCTTTCTGTTGTCTACTGCTATGCTGTAACTTCAAAGTGTACACTGTCCTTCAGTATCTCAGCTGCAGAAACCCTCAAAAGAATTTACCATAGGAGAGAAGTCAGAAAATAAGAGGTCATTGCCCTGTAGTCCCCAAGAGGTCAAAAAAATAAACATCTTGGTGGATAGAAGGTGTCAAACCTAATTCACTGGGTCTGTATTAAGAACATTACTCAAGGAATATAGATTTGTAGAAAATCACTACTTTGCTGACTGTAATTAGCTCCAGGAATCTTTGCTGAGATTGTTTACTCAATGGCTACAAGTCCTTTTCTGTATCTAATCAAAGATCTGGATGAGCATTTTGATGATATGTAAATAATGTCACAGCTGCCCAAACATTTGGGGACAAATGTTTTGAGGGCTCTGTATATGTACATATGTGTGTCTGTGTGTACATACACTGTAGGATATTGTCCTTGTTAAAAGAAACAGTATTTTTAAGGAGCTTCTGTTCATTGTTACAGTATCAAACCAAAGCTGGACTACAGTCAAGTCAGTTAGCCAGAGACTCATGTTTTTAAAGGAATGTATATGGGCACCTATCAATAGAAAGGGTCATTGAGAAGAGAGCTTTGAGGCTGACCAATTGCATTTATTCTTGTTGCTACACCAGAAGGGCATATTTTAAGTCTTCATTTGTTTTTTTGTGGAAATACCTGTAATTCTTAGAATATAGCTTTGATGTGGGAGTTGGCTTTGTACATCATTAATTTGTGTGTGTCTATATTTGAAATAGTTAACTGATGTACAACCACCAAACAGATTTTTGATTTTCAACACTTGAATAGTGGAGGGCTTTTTATTACTATTGTCCTATCAAACTGTTTTCATATAGCACTAGGAATGCTTCTGCATTAAGCATTACTGCTTTCCTTTGAGGATGCCTTGCTAAACAGATCTTTTTCAGTTTTATTTTCTGAATTTTGCATTGTAAAGAAAAGCTAAGGCACACACTTGTGATGATCAGTATGAGTATTTGTTGGCTTTGCCTATCATACATCTCTTTCTGACTTGGATCTGAAACAACCACTTAAGAGGCCTCTCATGCAAGCATATGAACATAAAATAAATAAGATGAACATTTCAAACAAATAGCTTACTTTTATTTCTGATTCAACCATCCATTATAAATGTGCATTATGTTTCAACTCCCATTGAGAGGAGCACTGCAGGAGTCATGAGCAGAGCAGGCCTGACTGCTGTCCTGATTAGATCACCAGCTGAGAAGCAGTGATTTAAACAAAATTGGCTGGGCAATGGCTGCTTATGTACTATTGGGTTTTTTTTAAAGCCATGGAAGGACAGTAAAGTGGTCAGAGAAAGACTCTGGTAACCAAGTATTTTAGGTTTGCTGCAGAAATGTCTCATTTCTGACCCGCATCAAGTATTTTTTCCTTACCCGAAAAATTGAGGCGAAATGCTTATTTCTCACAATTGTAAGGTTCTTTTTGCATTCCAGCAAGCCAAAGGACGTTCCGCTGAGAGATAATTCAATGCCACAATCTGCAGTTAATGTTTGTTGAGTTTTTTTAATTTGGATTCCGAGGTTTTTGTTAGTTAATTACTGGGGTTACTTAAAATGGCGACTACTAAAATGACAAAATGTCTCGTTAATATTATCCCTGCAGGACACTATAACTACTTGCAAGCTTTTTTTTTTTTTTAATTACTATGCATAATAAATTAAAAGCTGCTTTCTATCATTATTTAGAAAGGAACACTTTGTTAAAGTGGACTTGAAATTTAGTAAGCAGATGAACAAACTTTCTATACTGTTGCACTATACTTTTGCCTTGATGTGTCTTATATCCCTGTCACTAAAACAGGAGCAAAATGAGCAAAATCTGAAGGAGGATCGGAATATTGTGGCTAGACAACACATGATGGCTATGACTAAGACTCCTGATGGAAGGAAGTCTTGTTAGTGCCAGTGGGAGATGAACTTACTTTCTATGAAATAACTGACTGTCATGGCACCTATTTTAAAGACTAAATAAAGTAACAGATAAAATCCTTTCTTCTGGAATGTTGTAAAATAAAAGTTGAAATGCTTATGCAGAGTTGTGTTTTGTGCACACATCTCAACTGTCCATAAGGCATGTCAGAGTTTAGAGGGGTTTTCTGGGAAAGAGCCTGACTAACTTGAGTGGGACCATATAATAGAATCTGTAGAAACCATGTGTGGCAGTAGTTTGAAGGAAATCCTTGTAGAAAAGGGTAGTCTGCTACCTCAGCGCTGAATGAGGTCTCTCCTCACAGTAGATATGCAGTAAATATAACTTCTTGCTAAATTATGCAGTAGATTTTCAAGGTATTGCAGAGGATGTTGTCCTCTGCAGAGACCTATACACATGCTGCTCCTCTTTCTTTTGTAAATAATTCTGTGTAAAAAACCATGGTGGGTCTGAATTTTGTTGGAGTTTTGTGTTTTGCACCAGGAAGTAGAAATGAAAGTGAAATGTGGGTGCGAGTGGTTTGCCTTCTGGTATCTCTTCAATGATCATTTTGACGTGTTTTAGTTTTAACTGATTTGGTGTTATTTATTTTAGTGTTTTCATTCTTCTCTACTTTCTAGCAAGGCAGAGTGCTATTCTGAGAAAAACATTGTTGGTTGTTTTGTTTACTGAAGTGAATAATATTTCTGATATTTTCTGGATGATTAAGGGTGTATACTTATGCATGTATGAGTATTTTTTATTATTGCCTCTGTTTGGAAAAAGGCCTGAACTCACCTTCAAGGGTAGAAGTGAGGAAAAAAGCGTGGAAATATATGTAGTTACATATTACCACTGAAAAAAGCCATTGCATACCTGTTTCTTTTAAACTTTCTGACAAAGAAATGATGTTATTTCAGCTTAAAATGTTACTTAAAGCCCAGACTTGAGATGTAACTCCTCATATTTTTAAAGTTATGACTTCCTGTCATTTTCACATGCACCAGTTAACAGTGAAAATTAAGTTCTGTTTTAATTTACACATTTTACCCATTTAATTTCTTTTTCTGGAGATCATTTAGTAGTAGGGATTATGAACTCCAAGAGGGTTAATCTTCAACAAAACCACTACAAAATTATTGGCAGAATGATTATGAAATACTGTTATTTAAGAATTTGTATTTTTTTCATCAGATGTTTATTTATAAGCATTCTTTTCTAACATCATCCAAAATCTGATAATAGGCTTTTTAATTAGCTTAATATTTATTAGTTCTTCAAAATACAGTGTCCTCTGAATGCTATGAATGTTAATTTACATACATGTAGTATTTTTTACATTTAAAACTATGTTGGAAGGTAAGAATAGGATTGAAGTTACCTACTTTCCTCCCTGAAATAGACAATATACTTTTTCTGAAATGTGGTATAACTAGAAATACTTTTGAGAAAGGTACATTTGCTCTTAGCATTTAGAAAAGAAGATTTGGACAAGATTTGTCTGGAAGGTCTACATTCTGTATGCATATACCACATTTGATCTCCTGGATTTGTGCTCACAATCTCAGCAGCTTCTTAATTATGTCAGAAAGAGCTGCATAGAAAAAAAATAATAATTAAAAAAAAAAGTCCTTAATTCTGTCTCTAAGCCTGCAAAGTAAAATTTCTACCAACAGCTTCAAACAACAGTTAAATTCTGTACTTAGAGTTTGCATACATGACTTCCGCATCTGTATACTTCCAGCCCAGGAATTTAAAATTTAAGGAGGCACTATGTCGAGTGGGTTTCATCCTAACCAAGGTAGATGTTTTACAAGTACAGAATAAACCCGTTGCTAGTGTTAACTAGGGTCTCAGGTGCCATGCAGAACATTATTTTTGTTGCAAGACTTAGAAGAATCCTGCCAAAAAGAGGAGAGAGGGAAAAAGCAAATCTGTTTTCGGTAGCTGTTGGTTTAAATCTTCTGATTCCTGTGAAGCATGTGTTGTAGCCTCTTCTTGCTTTAATAACTATCTGTCAAGATCTGAAATAGAGTATGTGTTTTGGGGCTGGGCTGAAGCTAACATAGGCAGAGTAAAGGAAGGGTACAGGAGAGAGATTTTTGCAAGCCTGCTAGGTACTATAATCCTATTACTGAAAAAAAAGACATTTTTTTCCAAACAGCAGGTGCATGAAATAAACCAGTCAGGAGCAGGAATAGTTTTTGCAGTCATAAATCATTTTAAGCAGTTTTTCACCTCTCTAAATCTCCAAGCGTGAACCATTCCAAGTATGTGTGTATACAAACGCACACACATACACACACAAAATACATAAATTATGTTCAAAATTACTGCAGAATTTTATTATTGTGAATTCCATGGTATAGCAAACATATTCTGAAGTCCAACCTCCTTCCCAAGTAGGGTATTTCATTAAAGCAAAAATCATCTAGAAGCAAACAAATCCTGTCATTTTGTGAACAGTCTCTGGGAAGTGAAGGTTATTTTAGTGGATACATCATTTTAAACTTAGCCTTCATCATCTATTCTACCTTCTTCACAAACGGAAAAAGAACATAATTCACAACTATATCATAAAATCTTAGATGAACGTGATTTAAAAGGGTTTATGTTCCTTATTCAGTAAAGTTCGCACCAGTTATGTGTTTTTCTTATAAATTGTGGGAGGATTGGAGGATTGCTGTACCTGAAATGGTTTAGCAGTTGTCTTAAAGCAAATAAAAATTCAGAGTAATATTTTTGGGGTGAGTTGAGGTCTTTTGGCACAGTAGAGTTGTTATAAATGGAAGGGGAAAAAAATTAGTAAACCAAACAACCCTGCCACAGAATTGACCAGAGAATTCAAGTTCTATGAACACAACTAGAAAGATTAGGCAGATAACTGTGTCCTGTGAGAACTATATTTTGCTTGCTAACATTTTAGCAGTTCTCAGCCTCTATCCATTTGCTCTGGTAGAGACTATTTACTGTGCTTGATGGAGGGAAATAGTAATTCTTGTTTAACATCACCTCTGCCTGTCGTGAGGGTTTTTTTGTTTGCCTTTTTTTTTTCTCCCAGAGGCTTTGTTTTGTTTATTTTATCATCAGAAAGCCTCCAAAGGGAACTAAGTCTGCAACATATGCAATATAGACGTCTGCATACTAGGAATTAAAATCAGATCACCAGCTCTTCTTCACTAGAGCCACTACCCAGCTGCTGGAAAAGGGGCAGGGCAGATGCAGATGTTTGCCTATTGGCGAAAAGGCTCAGAGTGGTCACTCCAGTCCCCTGGATCACCTGGAACTTGTTGAAGGTGTTATCTTCCTCCTTTTACCAGAGATTATGCTACAAGGCCTTAAGAGATCATGAATAGAGATGTAAATTAGGCATTCCTCATTCAGGGAAAACTCTAAGGGCTGTGTGCCCAGAGTCGCATCAACATATTCAGTAATGAAGTTTGACAGTTCATGTCTCAGCTTTCAGTATAAATGTGTGCTGGGAATGTAAATACAAAAAGGTAAAAATATTCACTTTTGAAGGAAAAAAAAAAAGAGAAAGTGTTGGTTAGGGAACCACACAGTCACTTTTTGTGTGTGAGCTCAGTGAATGAAAAAAATATTTCTCAGGTGAGCTGAGTTCCTCACTTGTGAAAGCACTGCAGAATTGAGTCCTAAGAACATAGAGTTGTTTTGAAAAAGTTTCAAAAATATGAAAAGATTAAGATGAAGTCCAGCACAGTTTGATTGTTTGTTTTGTCTAAAGAGAAAAAAAACAAACTGTAGAAATAGGAGATATAACCTTTATAATTCCAACTACTTACCCATAATTTAACATATATTTGAATTTTGGAAAGAATGGACATTCTGAGGTCTCACATACTATGCCTTAGTCAATGCTTCTGGAAATATTAAAAAACCCCACAATTTTAAAAAGTATATATTTGCATGAGATAAATACCTTTTCTTAAGAGTTGCTTCATTCTCCCAGATTCTTTACTGAAAGTGCTGTCAAGCATTGGAACAGGCTACCTGGGGAGATGATTGAGTCACCGTCCCTGGAGGTGTTTAAGAGAAGGGTAGATGTTGCCTTGAAGGACATGATTAAGTGGGGTTGATAGGGCTAGGACAAAGATTGGACTCAATGATCTTGAAGGTCTCTTCCAGGGAAAATTATTCTACGATTCTATAAGTCTTTTAAACAAGTTCATAAGAATTGGCTGGTCTGCACATAAAAATTCTGGAACTGTGTGCAAAGTGATTCATGTAAAGAGAAATTTGTTAAGCTGTGTTCCTGGAGAAAAGGTTAAAAACCATAGAAGTGAAATGCTCTCTTCTGCTTTGAGTTGCAGGAAGTTGGGTATAGAGAGGAAATCAATCTGGGGATGAGACTAGTAGTAGTATGCTAATTACTTCTCTCTAGAGGACAATTTCATAAGATAGGTTTCCAGTAGACAGAAATGCTTCTGGAGGTCTGAATTTGGCCCATATCTTGGTGTAAGTTTGACCCTATCTAAGTAAGTGCCTTAGTAGAACCATCATGCACAAACAGCTTCCAAATACTTAATTATAATGAATACTGACTAGGGAATTTTGTGTGGAAGGGAGTTAGAAGTGCCACAAAAACACAGTGTGTTTTTTAAAGGAATGCCTTGAGTAGGGAATGAGGGAAAGTACGCACTGATAAAAGGAGCAGGAGAAGTCAAACTCATACTAGAGAGTTTTTAAGTGTTTCAGTGCCAAGGCTTACAGTTCTTATTTATGCATGACTTTTGACTTATTAAACATACTGATGTAGGTCCTCAAATGTGCTTTTAGACAGTTTGTGAAATGCACTTTTAGTAAAATCCCAGGATAATTTCACCTGGCTTGATAAGGGCATGTATGAGACAAGAATAGTGCATGCATTTACCTCACAGGAGTGGTATATTTGCATTTTAAATATTTGTATTTTAACCAATTTAGGTGTTTGTTTAATTGTTTTTAGATCTTTTGGTATTCTGGATTATTCCCCCCGCACCCCCTATCTAGAGGTATACAAAATAACAATCCAAAATTGAACATCAGTAGAATCTCATGTACCCTATATTAACAAAAACTTGTCACAAATCTGACTCCACAGTCAAAGTGGTGGAAATAGCACAGATGGATTTATGGAATACCAGTAAAAGCCTTTTATATAAGAACATCCCCAGAGACAAGTCTTTTATGTACTCTCAGAGGTGAATAAATCACTGTCAAATCTGCCTGGCAAATTTATATAGGAATTTGATTTATTAACGAAGTTGATTTAACAGTTTATGGACTTGTTCATTCTAACTTGTTAGAGATGTTCTCTGCACATATTTAAAAAAAAGCACTAAATATGTATGTGTGCCACTAAATGATAACTTGAGGGTATTACCAGCTTATGCATTCCTCTCACGTCCTCACGCTTTACGTAGTATGAGTGAGATGATAGTGGTGTTTTGTAACATCTTCCCTGAGCATTTTGGTTTAAATATAGTTTTTAAAGAAGGATTACGATAGTCTCAACTTTATTACCAGACAAGAAGAGCTTACTCTGTAAGGGTTAAATCCTTGATGTTTCATTCTTCATTTGAAATTTCTCTCTATGCTTTTTGATTATACGGATCAAATAGGTAAGTGTTGTTGTTTGCTTATAATCACGTATGATCCTTTCTATAGTCCAGCCTTTTTCCATCTCAATAATTCAGCCTAATTTAGTGAAAACTGCTTCTCTGCAGCCAGGCTGGCACAGAAAAACCTTGTTCCCCCTTTTCTGAAAAGATGCATCCTGCCTTTAAAATGTGTCATTAGCAGTCCTGTTCACCAACAGAATGCTTCTGTCTCTACGAGATTTTATCAACCAAGAGGGAGGGAAAAGTACTCTCAGTTATGATAGATTGAAACTCCAGAAGCTGGATGTTACTGAATGAGGGAAAAACTGAGGGAAAACTCAGAGCTCCAGAAGTGGTCTGCCTGATTAGAGACTGGACCTCAGCAGGCTCTATTAGCTGCGCTTTCGTATAGGATACTGTAGGTATTATAATAGAATGAATGGAAGGTATTTAACATTTTTATCATTTATCTATGTGGTTACCTTAACTAGGAAATCGGGTAGAGGGGACACATGTCTATTAGCACATACTTACACTTATGGACCTGAAGGTTGTATATGTAAACTAAGCACGCAAACATGAATACTTACTCTCCAAATATCAGAGCCTCTACATACAGTCTGGAATGGCCTTTACTCAGAGTACTCTTTCAAAATACGAGATAATGTGCTGGGCTGTTTTCTTATGCATAGATTTAAATCACAGTTTGTCTTTTAAATGATATTCAACATATTAATACTCTGGTTAAGTTCAGTTATTCACACCTCTGTTACTGGAGAATTGTTGGCCTGCTGAGGTCTCACATAGACAAATCTGTCTTGATGACACACAGAATTTGGTAAAATTCCTCATAAAGACAAAAACTGAAACAAAAAAATGCGATAAGAGCATAAAAAATACTGTGGCATGAAGAGATTTGCACCATCACTTAGATGGTTTCAAATTGTGGTCCTTGTGTTGCTGTTTTCAATGATGCAACTTAAGTTTGCCTTCACGATTGCATTAGACTGCTGACCTTAGTGGACTTTTTGCTTCACAGACTGCTGTTTACTCTTCCTCATTTACTCTCAATCATAGGGATTGCTAGTGCAGAACTTAGATAAAAGCTTCTAGCATTTTGTGGTTTCGTAAGAACTGAGTGGCAGCCTGTAAGAAAGAAGGTAAATTAACACCAGATTTGCATCTAATAAATGTTCTGTAATCATACACATTAATTAATAGATGGCAAAGTATATATTTTTCTTTAATGAGTGAGCAGAATGTCTTACACTGCCATGCACTCATGATAATAAGGAAGAAACTGATGTTGACAGAAGGCTTGTTCCTCTGCTGTGAATTTGGGAAACCCTCTCCCTACTTTGCCACCCACTCTGAAAGAGTGCCGTGACTGTGGCTGGCAGAGAGAAAAGCAAATATTGCCGAGCCAGCTATTCGCAGCTGTACATGTGTCTCAGCTGTGCCGATCCATCTGCAGCAGTTGCCATCTGCCAATTGCTTTAGTTGGGGAGCATCTGGAAGGTGAGCCATTTTAAAGAGAATCTGCTGCACAACAAAGAAACTATTTCCTCCTTTCCTCCGTTTTCTTTTTAATCTTCCTTCTTCTCTTTCCTTTCCTGTGACTTATGTATGAAGGGGAAAAGGTGCCACTTAGTAAGTACCCTCTGTTACTGACATAATTTATAGTTTTAGTTAATACCTGCATGCCAATGATGTACTGAGAAACATAATATTCCCTCCAGTATGTCACAGAAAAAGGAGACTAATCAGAATATCTGTGATGAGGACAGCACAATGAGATGTTCCTGCCCTCCACCTTTTTAATCTATGGGTAAATCCCTTTTAGGAACACTCTTCTATAAATTGTACAGGACAGGATAGGTCCATTTGTTTCCGTTTGCTTATATTTCTGAAGAATTATTAGATAATGAATCATTTTTATATATTTGGCTTCTAGGGACTTAGCTTTAATGATCTACCTCTTCTGGTTTATTTTCATTTACAAAATATAGATGTAGACAAACATCTTATGCTCTAGGCATATCTTAGGGTTGTGCATATAATAATACAGAAGGACTTGTTATGAATAAACAAGAATGCTCACTGCCTCATAAGTTTCTTCAAAAAAAATAATGTGCTTCATGCATAAAAGAAAATCTATCAAACTAGAGCTGGAAATCTGAGAACTCTTTGCAAAGAATGGTACTCCAGTCATCTTTCCTTGCTTATGCTGGTATTGTTTGTATTCACGTTTTATGAAGAAGGTTGAAGTTCCATTTTTTTTGTGGGGCTTTTTTGGTGTTTGTGGTATTTGGTTGGAGTTTTTTTTCAATTTTTTGATGAATTGAGAAGAAATTGAAATTGGGACTTCTCTTTTGGAGTGGATCTTCCCTGGTGCAAGACTGACGGGTTATTTTAGTACCAAGAATGATGGATAACAAAATTATCCGTACAGACTGAGATTCTAGTGTAGTTTTTTGGTTTGTTTGGTTTTTGCTGTTTTGTTATTTTTGGTGGGGTTTTTTTCAAAATACTCAAATTTAAAGTTGCCCTCCTGCAAAAGCAAACAAATAAACAAAAATTCAATCCCCTCTCCCAAATGCTACCCTTTTCTTCAAAACAAAGCTAGGATTTAAAAATGACAGAGCCAAGAGACATGTTCAGATTTGTGTAAGCAACAGGAAACAAGAACACTAAAATACCTGTTTACTTCTTAGCGTGGGTAAGATCTGGACGCAATGTTTGAGGTAATGCCAGAGTGTTGCTTTCCCATGGAATCTACATCAGCAGCTATAAGCAGAAGAAAGGATTTTGTCAGAATAAAATAAAGGTATTGCGAGCTTCTATCAACTTTATTTTCTGGCTCTATGGGCTTCCCTCAGTTGGATTCCATACAACTATTTTCTTTTCTAAAAAAATGCTGTAGAATTCTTCCTGCTTATGCATTAGCTTTTTGTTTACTGTTGCTTCTGGGCAGGAGGTTGTCATTCCTCATTCTTACCTTTTTAGTCCCGAAGTCATGTGCTTTGAAAGCAAACTTCTTTTTTTTTGTTTATTTTATTATTCCCTTTGTGTGGGTACAATAGGCATTTATTTCTGGCAACTGGTTTTGTGGGACTCTGGTCCTTGGCTGTGAATCTTGGATTCTTACCAATTGTTCCTGTTCTGGGCCTGGTAGCTTTAGCTCATTAATCTAATGTTCTATATCTTCCTGCTGCTAATCCTAGTTGTCAGGCCCCATGACCATTAAGCTTGCTCTGGACTCCCATGTATGACATGAAGTGCAAAATAATCTGTAACTACGAGACACATGTGAAGCACAGCCTCACGCCCCATAGCAGGATCGTTCATACTGAGAGCACTAATCATTAAAAGTAAACCTGTATGGTTTAGGTAAACCTATGCAAATTCTAAGGCTTGTTAGTGTGCACAGAATAAGCTCTCCAAACTTTATTTTTTTATTCTTGTTTTTGGTGAGTAAAAACAGTAAGCCAGCATCTATCTGTGTGTCAGTGCCTGGCTGACTGCCAGCATGAGGCTTGGCCCATGGTTAGGTGCAAAAGAGCAGGTCAGGTTGCAGACAGCCTTCTTTGTCTAAGATCAAGGCATTTTGTTGTCCTTGTGATCTGAATGCAAAGTGGCCCATGGTTAACAAGCTCTGAGGCTAACAGCTTAAAAAGGGCAAGAATTCCAAGTATTTTTATGTCCTTTAAATGATAAAATGACAGTCATCCTTCTGCAACACGCAGATGCTCCAGGATGCAATTAAGGATATAATTTTTACTATTTAAAGCCCTAAGGGTGTCTAAATCCTCTCTACCTGAGCACATAAACTCAACTTGTCATTGTAATTTCAAAATGAAATTGAGCTAAGGAGCTCTAAACTAGTCTTTCATGTTAGTCATAGCCCCCAGTGTTTATGGAAGTCTTTCACAATTGTCTGTGATGCTGGGTTTGTGACAAGGAGAACAGAAAGCCAAACATTTCTGATCTGCAGACAGCCAGGGTGCTTGGCCAGGTAATGCTCATTTTCATGGAGCATCCAGACCTCCAACAACTATACAAAGCAAGGAAGCTGTAGGAAGTAGCAAGTTCTCTTTACACTCCTGTCATATTTCACTCCAAATTTGTCCATTTGTTGTGTTGTTTTTAAAAACTGTCATTTCCTGATGAAAGTCAGCATTTTTAGTTGCTGGAATATTCTCTTAAATTCTGAGATTGGTAATTAAATATAACTTCATGTTGGTACCTGTTTCTATAACCTCAGTTGCGTGGTGGTGGTCCACTACTTCATAAAGAGGGAAAGCTACTGACTGGTGATACTATGAAGGTTGAAGGTTCTAACAACGTATTGCGTTACCTTTGTTATAGAGATTTCTTGCTGACTGACATAACTGAAAACAGTGATTCAAGAGCCAGGCAGTAGCCTTGAATTGAGAAAGAAGGCATCAGCATATCTAGATGTCTTAAGACATGTGGTCATTCTCAGAGGTGAATTCTGTGCTATGTCAGTCAGTATTTTTACTGTACAGTGAGAGCCAAAACTGGTCAGAGTATCCAGCTGAGTCTTTCTCATGTGGCAAGATGAGTAGCAAGATTATTTCTTAGGTCTTTTTGTAAGAATGTGGGTTTGTTTTTTGTTTCCTAAGTACATATTAAGGGACCCAAGAAGTATGGGTTTAAGGTACAGTAAAGACTAACTTGAATACTGTGTTAGGGAAAAGAGATTGTTACTCTGAAACAATTTTCCTGGCAAATTGCAGTTTCTCTGCCATGGGATGCTTTTAAGAGAGATTTACATAAAAACAGGTCAGTCAGACAAATGTGTAGCTGTGAAACTGTCTTCTTATAGGAGAAGAAGCTGAACAGCCTCTCTAGTCTTGCAACTCATTTCAAGAAAATAATTAGTAGATTAATTCACCTATAATCTCTCTTACTTTTCCTCTCGGTTTGTGCCATTTTTCCTATCCTCTAAACGTGGGCTTCATCTTAAGGTTTGAGCTGTGTGATGATTCCTTTCAAATACATCTTTTTTAAACCTTGCAGGAAAGGGTTAAATTGTGTAGTCAGACCCATTTGTTTGTAGAAAAACCTCTACCCATCAGTGAAATTCTAATGGTTCTGTCTTAAAAGACATTGTGAATAATGTATACAGTGAGTTTTGTCCACTTTTACCTAGACTGGCTACAAAATGCTTGAGGCAAGTTTGTGCTGCAAGCTCAAATCATTAAAGACAATGAATTTGCTGGAATAAAAATAATGATGATAATAAAATAATATTCCAGTAAAGGGAATCACTCACATTCTGAGCAGTGTGTTAGAAAATATGATGTTCTTAACTGCAATTCATAGTGAATTGCATTTATTCGTATGTCATTCTTGACATGAATCCTTGGAATGATTATAGAGGGTAATATGATGTGCAGATTGACATGAATAGGTATAACACTTCATCTCAATGACACCTCAAGCCTACAAAATTCAGAAAGATTACTGTACTGAAGATGCTGAAAACACTCTTTAAAACAGCAAATATAAAGCTTCGTTTTGCAGAATTCCTTGAGTCTTGTGAGCATGAGTGAAATATTGGTGTTCTTGAGAAGTGAGCTGTGGATATTGAAACATCTTCAAGTTACTGTGCAAGACAACTTCTTCCTGAAGCTAGAAATTAATATGAATTAAAAATTCAGCAAATGCCAAACTGATTATTTCTTATGATGCAGAGACTCAGTAGTTTTCACTGAAAAACAATCTATAAATTATTGCTAGATATGCATTAATTTTAACTATATGTAGATAAGGAAGGAATAGAACAAGCTAAATCAATATTCGGGTCTATATTGTAGCATCCAGAAGGTTTAATCCTTTGCTATTGTATTTTTTATGCGCAATATAATTCCTAGCTCTGTTAAGCATCTCTTCTCTGAGAGAGTGGTAAAACACTGGAACCAGGCTTCCTAGAGAGAGAGGTAGTTGATGTCCTGAGCCTGTCACTGTTCAAGAGGCATTTGGAAAGTGCTCATTCTTTAGCTGCTGGTCAGCCCTGATGTGATCAGGGCTAGATCATTGTAGTCTATCCTATTCTAATCTATCAGAGATCAAATGAATGAGCGTATCTTTTAAAATTAAAGCGTCCTTAGGTGATACTCAACTGAAAAAGAAGCGTAGCTTGGTTTAACAAGGCAAGTTACTCTGTTGCTCCAAATAAGACCAAATTTTTAGTTCAGATTCATGCAAGTTTACGGAAAGTTCTGCTTGGAAATCAATAATATTACTTAGTAATCTCACTATGTAAAGAGTGAGCTGAGAATGCATACCTTATTGAAACAAACTCAAAAGGTTGTTTCTGAGTTCCTTGTTCACTTACAAGGTACAGATCTGTCATACATGTCTTACATGAGCCTGAGGAGGTTATTTCCCACCTCTCCATCTACCTTTTAAACATTCTTGTTAGAATATCATATATTTCCTAATAAACTATGCAATTTTTTTCTTTCCTGCTGCAGATTTGACACTTTCATATATATGTTAGAACAGATTCAATTTAAAAACATACCTACTTACCCTGGCTTTTTAACTTTCCTTTAGTGTCTGCAAGTCCGGAGGAGGGAACTGCTCTCCACAGATGTGCCTCATCTGCCAACAACTCCAGCCCATTCATGTAGATGTCTGCTCAGTGTGGCTCTGAGCTCACAGAACATCTTCTGTGATATCTATAACAAAGATAGTCAGAATTAAAAAAAAAAAAAATTGCTAATGTACCTCTCCCTTCTTTTCCTCTTTTTGTCAGATAGGATGTGCTCAGGAGCAAACAGGGTTGCTCAGATGCAGAGAGATCATTCCAGGTGCAGCAGTTTATAAACTGGTATTTGGAAGTTTATAACTCTATTCTGTTTTTGCTGAGGGGAAAACAAAAGGGAAAGTTAGGAAGGCTTTTAGCTGACAAGGCTAAACAATGACGTGTAATGTGAAAATCATGTGTTCTGCAGTACAGGGAGGGTGGTGTGTTGCACTGGTTGCCCACTCACTTGAGAGTTGGAATGGGCCATGACTGATCTAAAACCTCTGTGATATTTTTACCAGGCATCTTGTCTGATGCAATGTCTCCCTTATGAGGAAAGGCTGAAGAAGCTGACTCTCTTTACCTTGGAGAAGAGGAGGCTGAGGGGTTACCTCATAAATGTTAATAAATATGTAAAGGGTGAGTGTCAGGAGGACGGAGCCAGGCTCTTTTCAGTGACATCCAATGACAGGACGAGGGACAATGGGTACAAGCTGGAACATAAAAATATTAGG
The DNA here is from genome assembly GCF_000703405.1 of Apaloderma vittatum. Lineage (NCBI taxonomy): Eukaryota > Metazoa > Chordata > Aves > Trogoniformes > Trogonidae > Apaloderma > Apaloderma vittatum. The sequence goes on along the minus strand of NW_009723483.1, from coordinate 30,337 downwards.
AAAACCTTTTTCCCTGTGAGGGTGCCAGAGCACTGGCACAGGCTGCCCAGGGAGATTGTGGAGTCTCCTTCTCTGGAGACATTCAAAACCTGCCTGGATGTGTTCCTGTGCTATCTACTGCAGGTGATCCTGCTCTGACAGGGGGATTGGACTAGATGATCTTTTGAGGTTGCTTCCAACCCCTAACACTTTGTGATTCTGTGATTAAAACTTCTTAATAACAATCTAACAGTGCCTGGTTCAACATCTTTACGTGCCCTCCTACTTGAACCTGCAGAATCAGGATGTGGGGTGGAATGAGATGGGATATGAACCAAAATATAAGTGCTAAGTATGGATTCATGCAGTCTGAGCTTGGGTATTTTTTTCTATATTAAAAAAAACCAACAGGTGTGTCATTAATTGATTTTGAAGAATGAGTTACAATATAAAAAAAAAAGAAATTATTGAAAAAACCCAAAATCAACAACAAAAAACCAAGCCAAACCAAACAACAAAGAACAAACAAAAAACCAAATAGCGAGTTCCAATGCTTATTAGTAAAATTGGGAATGGGAGTTTGTCTTTTATCTTAACTTGAATCAGTATTTTATACTCATTATTTTAATTTTGGTTTCTGCCATAAGATGTGCTTTAGAAACTGGGCCCAAAATTATGTATACACATAGGCATACTGAAAGGTTAAATTCTGTATTAAAACTCTTCTAAATTTCTGTAGTGTGATTCATGAAAGTTAGGCTAATAACAGTAAAAACAACAATGTACTGCAAGTAGTTTTAGTGGTTTATGCAGGCAATATTATAGGCAGAAGGTTATCATCATTTATTTTTTAAGTTAACAAAAATATTAAGCTCTGAGTGTTTTTTAACTCCCATTTTATAAATTTTAAACTGTGTTAGCTGGGCATTTAGAATAGAGAGTTGGAATTTCCTTTACATCATTCTTATTGCTTTCTTATTTTTACTTGGAGACTGTGTTAGAATGAATTAATTCTTAAAGCACTATCTTTCTTAATATATGGTATTTTTAGAAACCACAAGCGTTTCTGTATTTGCACTCATGCAGTGGGGTAGCTTTAGGAGATACATCAAATTCAGTAAGAATTCAAGTGACTCCAGATTTGAATGTTTGGACCATGACACGGAGACTCCAGGTAAAGTTACTGCATGAAATTCTATAAAATATACTGGCAAAATTACCCTTGAAACCAGGGAGCCAGAGTGGCTTTATTCTAAAATTTTCAGTATGTGGCTGTGTGTATTACTCGCCATTCAAATATTGTGCTTTTTAAAACAGCTCCTGTTCTCATGGTGCTAAAAGTTGTGGCATAATTGCTATGATCCACATGCATTACAGTACATTATGAGAATACATTTTTATTAGTTTTCATTGATTTTAGATTCTTATTACATAGTCTTCCAGTAAATATATATAATAAAAAGTTAAAGAAATCCACAGAAGAATATACGGTAGAGAAGTAGATGTCACGTGAAATTCAGTACTAGGAGAACAGCTATGTGGAGAAATAACCAGAACTGTGTGTTGCTTAAACTGGATTAAGAATGTAACATGGATGATGAAAAATAAGAAAACAATTCACAGTTGATTATATATTTTTTGTGTTGGTATATCATAATGTCATTATTATTTTGAAAAGAAAGATGATTTCATGCATTATGTTTGAGGAAGAATTATGCATTTTACTCAGCAAAAAATAAAATGGTAATATATTTTTGTCAAAGTACTGGGACTAACTAAAAAATGTAACCTCATGGAGGGGTAAAAGAAAATTAAACATTTTTTACTATGGGGACAATTTATTGCTATGTAATTACAAGCAGTAGTATAACCAGTTCCTGGAAAAAATTCAGATCTAAAACAAGTTAATATCTGACTGGGAGATCTCATCCATACAAAGTTATAAAGCATAATGTTGATGAATGAGTAAGATACACGCTTTTAGCAGAGGCTAATATCCATGTTCAATTGTATTTATGAAAGCTAGCTTAGTAATTTTTGTGCAAGTATGGAAGCCAGGCTATTTTTTTTTGTTTGCTTTCTGCTTGTAGTACTGGCAACCTCCCTACATAAATCAGCTCCACCTCTTTTTTGTGGTGAAAACCTCTAACTAGTTATTAAGCTGTTTTACCAGTGGCTTTGCAGTGTAAACACCACTGCACTGTTTAATCACAGATGTGCCTCTCACAGTACTTGAGTGATTCTTTCGTTCTGTAGTAGAGGAGAGCATTCAGAGATGCCATGTATTAATGCGAAGTATTCTGGTTTGATCCCCATGTGTTGCCTGATCTAGTCGAGAGGTGGCATCCCTGGCGGCAGGGAGGCTGGGTTAAAATGATCCCTAAGGTCCTTTCCAGCTTAGGCCATTCTATGATTTCTGTGATTTCTATTAGGCTGAAATTACATTTGAAGACTTCAACACAGTACAGCTCAGTGGTCTGTTTTTGCCTTAGAGGCAACTGTGGGAAGACATAGTACATAATAAGAATTTTAACTATAGTTCTCCTTCATATTGTGTAATCCCTCATGAAATGATGTTGAGAAAGGCATACCTCTGGGAAACATACACCAGGACCGACTAGTAGATAAGATATCGGTGACGATAAGTATATATGTTCTTCCAGTCAAAGTTAATACTTATCTATCGTATATTCTCCCCTCTCCCTTTTTTTTTCCCTTCAAGACTGTTTTTATTTGTTTCTCTCTCACTCTATAGTTTATAATAATTGCTTTTAAATATTGCACAAAGGGAAAGTTGTAAGTCTAAACCTGTAAAGGAATTATTACCAACAGTGTCACTAAAAGAAAACCAAAGTAATGAAATTTGTCATTGGCAACAGTGGTGGTTTCAACAGGTTTACATGCTAATTAAATTTACCCAGAATCTTCTGAATGAAGAAGAAAATCAGTAGAATTAATCTATTTATTTATTTGTTTACTTGTTTATTTATTTATTTACTTTTAGTGTTATCTCTGACCTGTGTGCCTTCAGCCAAGAACTGGGTGATATACATGATGGGAATTTGTATCTTTTGTTCTTACTCTTGAGACCTAAAGTGTACATATATTAAAAAGCGTAAAATATAAGCACTGTTTGAAAAAACTCAAATATTTTAATATTTTTGCTCTAAGTTTATTTATCTTGCACTGATTTCAAAATTGTGTGTTTCTTAACTTGCAGAAAGGAAGCCATGTTTATGTGTTTGAAAGTATTTATTGATATATATATATTTATATATATAGCATTGATTTTTATTTCACTTAATACAACACAGTCAGTGAACTGGAAGCAAAGACAAATACTCTTTTATCTGGTGAGGGGGATTTGTGGGTTGTTTTTTTTTTTAGAGTTCGGGTGTAAGTGTTGTGGCCGTTAAAATCTCACTTTGTAAGTTCAATAAAACTTTAATTCTTTTGTGGAAAAGATGAAGATTAAATAAGGAAAGTATCAAGTAGTCTTAATTTTTCTTTTTCAGTTCCACTTCACAGATTCTGTGCTTTCTTTTAAGTTATCACTTTAACCTCTAAGAAAAGAAAACTGTATAGCATTCCCACTCGGTCCCCATGTGTTGCCTGATCTAGTTGAGAGGTGGCGTTCCTGGTAACAGGGAGGCTGGATTAAAATGATCTCTAAGGTTCCTTCCAGCCTAGACCATTCTATGATTCTACGATTTCTTTGTGAGTTACAAAGTTTAGGTCTCCAGTACTCATTTTCCATAAGGACACATATACGTTGTAGTGTGATCTCATGATAATTTGGCAGCTCCTGATAGCAAAGAAGTATGTAGAGACTTTTATGTATCAGTGCCACGAGGGAAAAGAACAGAGAATGACAAGTGAGCATGGTGAGAAGTCTTCCACAATTCTAAAAAAAACCCCAAAAGGTGAAACATGTTTGTTTGTTGCAATTTTGTTTATCTCGTTTGTCCTGTACAATAAGATACCATTCGAAAAATACTTGGAAATCTTGTATATGTTTGTGTGTTGTTCTCCCCATGTGTGCACACACACCTCTTTCATGAAAGATAAAATGACACTTCTTTTTATTGTGTTTGCAAGAACACAATGAGATGTGTTGCTGAGCGAGATGACCATCTTCAAATATCTAAGAGTCAATGCTGTTCATATGCAGTACGTCCATATTAGCGTGCTACCAATTCATGATTGCTAGTTTTAAAATAGTGCATATAGAGTAAAATAAGAGTTGTATTGATTTGTGTACCTTTATCTCTCATCTTGCACCTCTCCCTAGATATTTTTAAATATAAAGCAGAAAGAGGAATGACAAAGGGAACTCTTTATTTCCCTTTTCAGTCCACAACATCTCTAACAGCATGTTTGCAAGAGCACATGTACATATACATACACGTGTGCGTACACGTGCACACCTACACAGTGGAATAATGACCTGTGCACATCAAGAGTACAGTCTAAGCAAGTCACATCCTGAATTATTCTGATGCTTTATTACAACTCCCACTTGGAGGAGTCAGGTTCTGGCTCAAACATTAAGCCTATTATGGATGAAGATTATTTTGACTGCTGTCAATGGATGTGGACAATACTATCTCAGTAAAACAACTGTGAGGAAATCTGCAAAAGATTGGCATTGCTGGCTCCTGAAGAAATACAAAACAAGGCTGGGGTTTTTTTTATTATTATTTTGCTGGGATTTTTCTCCCCCCCCTTTTTCTTTCCTTCTTTCCACCTGATTTGTCTATGTTCACCTGCTAAAAAATACATGTTGAATTACAGTTTGTAAATTAATGACAGTCTGTTTGGTTTCTTTGAACAGATGGTTGAATCTAGTAAAAATTATTTACAAAGAGCCTAACCTTAATTTACTAGAGTCTTAAAAAAGGCCACTGTTGTACAGACTAAGTTCTCTTGAGATAAATTAAGAAATATGTGACAAGAAAGTGGTGGATTTTGAAGTACTAATGTGGGGAGACATCACAACAACGCTGATATAGCTCTGAGTTTGAGAGCGGGTTTAGTTCTTTATTATGTTTTTGTTATGTGTAAGAAAATCAAATAACTAGTTAGACACTTGGAGAGAGACAAACTGCACTCAGTAGAAGTATTTTTTTGTTGGTTTTATTTTGTGTGTGTGGTTTACTGTTTATATGTTTTTAAATCTAACCAGTTATTTTGGCTTTCTTGATGAGAGACAGACAGCAGCATTTTTGTCATTGTTTGGTTTGGTTTTTTTTCCTCAAAACCACAATGCGGTTGTAACTAGTATTTTCACTGGTAGAGGAAAATGTGTTTGGTAAATAAGTGTATGTGTTGAACCTGGAGCTTTTGTAAATTAATTGTTAGAGTAACAAGATGTAAGTCCAAATTAGATGTTTAGTAAACCAAGGATGTAAGTACATATTTAGGATAAATGAAGAAATGGATCATTCCAAAGGTTTCGTGTCTAACTGTTCAGGAGCTTGCAGTGATGAGGGGAAGTACTGCCTGACCCTCTACAGGATAGTCCTAGAACTGAAACTACAGGGTGAGGTGGTGTAGCTGTGCTGCCTCTATGTATGTCAAAGGGATGAAGACAGAACAAGTACTTTAAACTTTAGCATTTAAGTGTGAAGATGGTGGAAATGATTATGAAATAGTCATGGAGAAATTTGATAAATATTTTATCCCCAGGTGAAGCACAGTTTATGAGAGCACTCTTCCACTAGAGGAGCTAAAATTAAAGAGTGCTTTGGCAGGAGTTATTACAAATCTGAAAATAATAAACATGAGCACATGAAGGATAACTATGTTACTGATCTCTTACACACAAAAGCTTCCTAATGTAGTAATATGGGTAGCTAATATAGCTGGCTAATATGTCTCAAGTTAATAAAAGGAAAGTAAATCCTTCAGTAGACTTGATAAGAATATATAAGACAAGGACTTAATAATCACAAATAAATGCAGTGTTTTTACATCCTTATCTTTGACAAAGGAATGCAGCATAACCAATAGCAAGGTCATCAAGCGTAATGAGGAAAAGGTACATGGTGAGAGCCAAATGTAACATATGTTTTACAGTAGCAAATTTTGCAGTCATTAGCCATATGAGAGTGAATGACGTTGTGAAAAATGACTGTATTTCAAAAGACTTCTGAGGATCAACTGTTACTGTCCATGTTACTTCACCTACTCAGTGGAGCTGAATCAGGTTTTACATGCTAATGAGCATAATGAGGCTTGACTTTTAGTTGATACAGAAAAAAATGAGTAGGGTGTTTCTCTGTTTTGTTTTTGCTTTGATTTGTTTTGCTTTTGTGTGGTGGTGGATTTTAACCAAAGAAGGTCTCTAAACTGTTATGACTTCACTCTTGGCTCAAATCTACAAGTTTCCATTTTCATACATCCTACCATCTGTGCATTCTAACAGGATGGTTTGTCCTTTTTCAAGCTAGATCTCTTAAATGCAGTCATCTTTAATCTATATCATGGCCTCATTATAGAGAAAAGTGTCCAAAGGGTTGGCCTATTAATTGGGTAAAGGGGCTAAATATTAATCAGAATACCCTGAAACTCTACTAGCAAGGGTGAAATCCCTATGCGTAGTTGGCTTAATGAAGAGAAATGTTGAGATAAAAGAGCAAGGATAAACTCCTGGGACAGGGAATAAGGGTCTGGTATAAACTTGTTTCAAAAATGATCAGTGGTGCTGCTCAGTGGTCCCTCAGTCAAGGGCAGGAAATTGTGTATGACCAAGTGCAGAGCAGCCCTCTACAATGCTGGAAGGTCGGCTGAGGTTGGTGAAATTGTCACATTCACAGGCTGGGTTGACATTGTGAGCTGTTCCAAACTGAGTAGAAATGAGCTGACAACATTTATGCAAAGAATAAATACAGAGCAAAAAAAGGTTTTAATCTGCTCCACATCACTTTATTTCTTTTTATTTTGTGTCTAAATGTTGTTTGAAATTTGACAGCTGGGATGATATTATGTATTTCTGAGTTGAAGATAGGTACAGGACGTATGCACCATGCCGTGTGGGAGTTGCAGTTCCGTAAAACACTATTTATTTTACTATTTTCTTATTTATCTCCCTGCCCTAGCCTTCATCTTTCCCCAGGGTCACTGAGAAGTAAGCTGAGTGAATGGTGTCAGTCCTGGCACTATCTTCTAAGCTGGAACTGTAAAAGTAAACTCTGGTGAGCACTGGTAAGCTCTGTGAAGGAATTTTCATCCTTAAACTAATACAGCGGCAGAGCTTAGCAGAAGAGGCCTTGCCTGGAAGAATTACTTCAGTTTTTCCTCAACTGTTTTTCCAACAGTACCAATTTTTCTGGTGGTCTCTAATATCCACCAGAAATTGATATTTTCACCTTTACCCCTCTTGTTTTCCTAGCTAGCTCAGTTTATTAAATTCTACTTAACTGCCTTCTGAGCTGGCACTGTCCTCTTGGAATGGTTCATTGCTAGCCTTGCCATAATAAATAGACAAGAGGAAAAATCAAGACTGTGCCATTGTATTGCATTATCATCTAGAGATTTGAATTCCAGCATTTTTATGCATGCTTTGCAGCTGCTGTTATTTGTGTTTGGTGTCAACCTACTGAATGGTGGGAAGATTAGTTGAGCAAGTTGGCAGAGACATAAACAGCATTGGTGAGACTGATAACGGAGACGCTCATCTGCTTGCCTTTTCTTTTGTCTTCACTTGTGTAAAACTTAAACCCACTGCACAAATTTTGCTCGTTCTCTCCCTTTTTTTATGTGGCCCTCTTTTCTCTGTTTTTAATGCCATGTTTTCCACAGGAAGATGTTATTGCGGCACGTAAAAAGAGAGAGGCAGTAGCAGCTCTAGCAGATGTTGCCCAGCATGCTCAAATTGAAGAAGCATTCCCTGTAACAAGAAAACCGTGAAGTTGATACCTAGTACTTTGTCAGTACTGAGGGGGTCGAGCACGCTCTGGGATTGCTTGACTACACCAACAAGTTTATAACTTGGCACTTCTCTCAAATAGGACTTGGAAAAAGATGATCTTGATGTCCATGGGGAAATAGTGCTTCTGTCATAGTTTGGTTGATGTTCAATTAAGACTAAATGAAAATTTTATTATACACATGTCTACCAGAAGATTTAGAAAAGAGAGGGTGATGTGGTGGTGTTTTAGAGGAAATCACAGTTTTTTACTGTGTGTTGCTTTTTGTATCAGATAAAACGTAGAGTAGTTCTTAAATGTGTGGTTGAGAGCACCCAAACAAAATAGTTAGTAGATTAATGAGTCTTGTACTGCAAGGCATTCTTCCAAGGGAAGAAGGTACTTTGCTATTTTATCTCTTAGCCACAGGTGTATATTTGGTGTTAATAGTGCTCTAGAGATCATCAAGAGGAAAATGCCAGAGGCACGGCAGGATTTGGAATGGCTAGTCATTTATTATCTCTGTGTACAGTCACTGTGAGAGAAACATGTTAAATTGTCTAGCCTACAGTGAAGGTGGGGAATAGGATCTGAAGCTTGTTGAGAACTTCATGCTGTGACAGAAACAACTCGATTTCTTTACAAAGGAACAGGCATACGTCCAACTTCAGAAGTACAGTTAATAAAGAATTGGCAAAAAGACTGCTACTCTTGGAATGATTCAGTGCCTATCATACTAAACTTCTTAAAAATATCGAAGATTTGAACAAAGTCTCAGGAAGTGAAAAGGCCTGTTCCTGGAAGCAGTATAAGAACAAGCTTCCAACAGAGGGAACAACTCATCATTGAAAGCATCAGACATTATTTCATGACTTTCCGAAAATATAGCTGCTTATAGGTGTCGGTGCTAGAAGATGAGGAATGTGGGACACCTTGCTGAAACATCATGGGTGGATGCTGAAGGTAGCTTACTTGGGATCAGTTTACTCCATCAGGGTGCCTTTTTGTGTTACTGGCATATAGCGTGAAAATCAGACACATGAATTATCATTAGACTCCTGTTCACTACAAACTCTGAACAACAGTTAAGGTTTTCAGACATGCAGGCATTAAGGCAAAGGGACAAATTAATCAGTATTGCTTTATGGCACAGTAATGAGACCTATACTTTCCAGACTTCTGAGCAGGGAGTGTCTGAACACCCAGGGAGTGTGAACTGATAGGAATTTCAGTGACACAGATCAAATCCTGACCTTAGCTCTGTGATTTTTATGTAGGAAACAAGACCAATGCAGGCAATATTGCTTGTGGTTGATGGAGTCTAATAAAAGAGCTCTTCATGACTTCAAACTAATATCATGGCAGATCCAAAAGGAGTGACAGACACTTGGTTTTGGAATACTCATAGAGAAGGAGGATTGAGAACTCATTCTCCTTTAAATACTTCTGTTATTTTGATATATTTCATAGAGATCATAGAAGAAATTGGAACTTCCTTTCTTTCCAAGCCAAGTGTCTTTACCAGTAGGCCACATGACCAAGCGTTGTTCTTTCTTCTTTTTTTGATTAGTGAGTGAGTTGAGTATGTATGCCGTAAGGGGAGAGTGGTTTCACCACTGGCCTTTTGGGGAAGGATGTGAGTATCACTGTCATCATCTTCTCCAGGTGTGTTTCACAGGGAATGCACTGTGCCATCTGCCCTCCTGAGAGGCTCTGCAGAGCAGCGTAGAGGCTCATCAGGGAGAATTGAAACCATGTCTTGGGAGTCCTGTTCAGGAACAATTTGCTCAGCATGGTCAAAACCCATCTGCTTCTAGTTGCACCAACAAGGAGAGCTTGTGGTATCTTAGTAATAAATCTTCCTGATAAAATATGAAGGTCCAATATCATAAAAAGAAAATAAAAAGGTGTACAGGAAGTAAGACAAACTTATCAAACAGTAAGTTACCTACATTTTGTCACAACAGAATATGATTTGTCTACGTTTCAATTATTGTACATTATTTCTGATTTGTTCTATACACAGGTCTGTACTCCTCTAGGAGGGTCCAGTTCTAACTGAATTAAAACAGAGAGTTGATCTGAAAAAGAATGTTTTTAATTTTTTTTGCTATTCAAACAAAATTAAATAAACCCCCAAAAAGCTGCTTTTTAAATAAGACGTCAACTTCCTACTTCTCTTAATGACAAGAAGTGGATTGCAGAAGTTGTCCTGGAGTACTGGAGGCACTGAAGTAGTCACCTTGCTGTAAAGCTGCAGGTGAAAAGTAGTTTTCCATTATGTTTTACAAAATTGTTAAGGCTCAGTTGAATCCAATTCTTAAAAACTATCAGAGTGTCAAATGGTTAGCTTTTCTTTTAAGCTTCTTCAGGTATTTTATTGAAAAGTTCTCAATAAAAAAAGATCTTTCAGAGAGTGTCACCTAGATTCAGAATGTAAATGGATCGAATTTTTCCATAGATTATGAAATGGAAAAAATAACAAGATTGCTATCCACAGCAGGACTGCTGTCTTGAAGGATATTTTCAAAGACTAAACTTATGGTAAGAAGCGTCTTGTAGAGTAGGTTCAATTGGCAGTTATTTTTTTCAGCAGGCCTCTGTGCCCACATTAATACAATATTTCATATTGTGAGTAGTATACTATAAACATATTTTTATCAGTGAAGGCCGAAGTATGTTCATTGGAAAGAAGGCAGTAGATAGTGTGGAGTGGACCTGGTTAGTTAAAGTAATAAAAGCTCTCATTTTCAAGTTATGAATAAAACCCAAGTAATTCATGTGCTCTTACTAAATCAGTAGCTTCAAAAATATTCCTTCAGTTTGTGAAACACATCCACTCTGGGTACTCTTCTTCCTCTCCCTCCGTAATGAGCAGTGTTACTTAAGAAGTAAGGCTAGAGACATGCAGAGTTGTGTGATGCAGCCCATCAAATCATACTTTTTTTTTGGTATTTGATAGTCCTAAAAAAATTAACAGATGCCTAAAGGAGATGTGCATTAAATACTGAAGACTTCTATTTAGGTGGTCAAAAACACCTTTATTCTTACTGTTTGGGAAACCTGGCTTCATAATTTTTTTTTTTCTTTAAGTCTTCTTAGAACCGCTCAAACTTTCAGAACAGTAACATTAGTGATTCTCTTATGGAATGTCAGGTCTTCAAGATAAAGATTTGAACAAATGTCATATGCAGATGGATATGTCTTGTAGTCAGAACATAAGGAAGGAATAATCTCAAGTGGTTCAGAAATGTTATATTGCCTGTAAAATTCTTATTTCTTTTAACAGCGATGTTCTCCATAGGTACCTTATACAAAAGCTGTATCGACTACAGTGATCCAAACTGCTGGCCTATTTTGTAGTAATCTATATAGATTGCACATAACAGAAAAGTAAGTTTCTCAACCTTCCCATGGAAGTTTACTGAAGACTTGAAATTGAATTGATTTCCTATGAAACTTTGATTTCTAGTTGTTCAGTTATTTAAAAGAGAAATCTATTTCTCCCACATACAACTCTCTTTCTTGTGTGTCATCTCGATCTAAATTAGACTACTCTAAAGGAACTAGATAAACACAGAAGTCTGGACTTCCATTAAGCAAACACCTGAAATGATAACGATACGATATATGTTTAGATGTCTTGCTGTGGTTTGGCTGACTACTTCTTCCAAACTGCAGTGCAATCTCACTTAAGTAGCGAGTGTCTAAAATTAAGGACAAGAGGCAGGGAATTGTGTGCATAGTGACAGGGTCTTTTTTTGCTTGAAAATGTTACTGAAAATATTTCAAAATACTCTGGTTGTGACATTTCCCTTTCTTTTTTTTCATGTTGTCTTTTGTTAAAAATATATTTCAAACTACCTAATATTTCCAGATAGAGAATTCCTATAATTTCTGAGGTACTTGGTCTTAATTTGACTATTTTTTTTTGGTAAATAAATTCTGTAGTTTAAGTCTGTGTTTTAGTGATAGGGCTGACCAGTGCACAGAATCTGATTTTTCTGTGTTTTGTAACCTCAAAATATTATTTTCTGTGATTCTGTGGGTTGTTCATAATTGTACGTTTTTTGACATGATATGAAAAGACGGTGTCTCAGGTGCAGTATAAATATTCTGAAACAGTCAATTTTTTTTTTATTTTTTTCTTTCCTGTGCTGGTGTGAATGTTTGGAACTGATCATGTTGGTTCTTATTGAATTTTTTTTCAGGATGCCTTTGTAAAGGTTCTTGTTCCTGTTCAATAAAAAGGAAGAAATTACGAAGGTCTTAAATGCTAAACAAACATAAATTACAGTGCAGTGTCGTGACAATGGAAGATAAACTAGTATTTTTAGTATTGGCAAAAATGTGGGTTCAAATAGGTAAAAAATAAACCCCACTCCAAAAGCTAATATAGGAAGAAGAAAACAAAATAAGATACGTGTCTGACTTAGGAGTTCCAGCAACGAAATGTCTTCATGTAGTGTTCATTTTAAGTGAAAAATGTGCCTGTCGTGACTCTAGAATATGATGGGACAGCAGTAATATTATTGTGACTGTTGGATAATTATATAGAAGTTCTACCAAAAAGGTTATACATAGCCTAAAGTATTGAAGACTTAATGAAACTGTCATCACTGTAGTGATGTATATCTCCACTCTGGAATATCTTCTCAGACAGTATCGTAATCATATCAGAATAAATAGTTGACCATAATTCTCTAATGTTACCATATATTTGTTGAAAAATATATAGTTCTTCAAGTAGGCTATATATACAAATTAAGGATTTGGAGTAGAAGTAGTTGGAACTAGTTTGAATTAGTAATAATGACAGTACTGAATTCTGCGGTTTAAAGCAGTGGTAATTTCATCCAGTTACCCCATGGAATAGGTGGCAATTCCCTTGAAAGCCTCCAAGTCAAATTCAGCTATTATATAAATGATGGCTTAAGGTGAACATAGGAATGGGCACATTTAAAAATACAGCTTTCATTCGTTCAGCTTTCAATAGATCTGCAGAATAGATACAACAGCAGAGGCAGACAACAGGAAAGAGTAACATAAATCAGGTGCTTTGCTGCTTATTGTATACTTCTCTCATGCCTAACAGTCTGATAGAATATCAAATCAGTGGAAGTTGCCATATACTCGGTTTAAAATATCTACTGTACGTGGAATCAGTGTAATTTAGCGTACGCTTGTTACACTACTCTGGTTTTCTCTTAAATATGTTACATATTTAGCACGCAAAGAATAAGAACTAATTTCAGTAATGTATGTTGATTAGGCTCTTGTTACGCAGAAATAAGGGTTATCTTATGCTATACAGTACATTATGTTGTGAATTTAATAGGCACATAGCTTTCTCTGTCTTCTTCTCTTTCCACCCACAGACATTTAGACAAAGAGCAGAAGGTGAAACATAATATAAATCTGTTAGCTATGAGCAAAGTGTGATACAAGAAACAGCAATGTACTTATTGATTACTTGTGCTATTATGACACTGCAAAACACGGAAGAAAACAAGGGTACAGAGATTTAGAAACTAGAGTTAACAATGCCTCTCTAGTGCACATATATGAGTTTTTCCCTAAAGCATGCATAATGTATGTGAAGATACATAGCTGAGAGCTTAAAAGGATCAAAGAATGCAACACATATTGATTTTTTTCAAAGTTTTGTTCCTGGACAGAAAGAAACAGCATTTTGATTTAGTGTGTTATGCTTATTGCTATAAGTACAACCAGAAAGTAAGGGCAAAAAAAGAAGCAGTATTAGAAGGCAGATGATCAATGAAGTAGTATTTGTAAGTAGAACTTTTCTGATGTTGATACCTTTTTCAGGGTGAATGAATACATATGCTAAAAAAAAGAAAGGATGAGAACACTTAGAGGGTAGAAGGAAAGGAAATTTAATCATCTAAAAAAATAACACCCGTGAAGGTGTTCAAGGAAGATAAAAAGTTGGAGAGGGAAATTTTCCACTCTGTCAAATGGACTAGATAAAATGAGAGGGTAGGAACAGATAACTAAAATTGGGAGTCCAGGAATTAATGTATGCATAGGTACTCATGCAAATAAAAATACTGTTGAAGAATAGAGAAAAGAGAAGTTTGAAGGTATCTGGAGAAGTGGCTAGATTTCTGGGATCAGTTAAAAATTAATATTTCAAAGAAATAGACTGATTGGAGACATACTTTAAAATGGAGAAGATCAAATCACAGACTTTAATTAATAATTGTTCTTTAGGTTAACTTACTACTGTTGCTAGTGAAGAGTTAAAATATGAACCGTTGCCTCAGTAAACAGATCTATCTATCCTGTTTAAGATTATCTTCATGTTTTGAACACACTGTAAACATGTCTGGAAATGACACACTCCCACAGTTTCTATGCAGCAGAACATGATGAAACCAGCCACCAAAAAATATTACATTTTCCACTTGCGTTCATATCGACTAACAGAATAATATCCATGTGATTTAGAACTAAGCATTTCAAAAGTCTTTATAGGACTTGAAATTCAAGTTAGAAGCTGTAGCTTTCTAAAGTTCTGTAATAAATACATCATTTCTATGTGATATGCAAAGGAGAGGGAAAAAATATAGCAGCAGAGAATACTATGCTCCTTTATTTTTCATTGTTCTTCATGCATATTTTGTACTTCATTTATAAGCAGAATGTCAGTTAAGAAATAGTAATTCTTGTCTAAAATATGAATCAAAGTAATCTAAGAGATCACTGAGATGTGATTGTTTTTTTTGTTCAGCAAACTGCAGATTTCTAACCCAGATCTGTCATTTGAACATGTGCATTTTGAGACAGGGTCTATGGTATCACTATTATTTCTTTTCATGTTTAGGTTCTTATTTTAGTAGCACTTTCAGGAAGTTTTTAAATTGGCCTGTTCAGAAATCATTATACAGTGATGACTGCCATGCAATTATCCATACAGTCATTTTTTGGTGATTCTAGGTTAAAGTAAAATAGTAAAGATAATTTCAATGCTGTGCACTTCCAGTAAATGTAAATAAGAAACGGAATGTAAGTAAGATGATTTAATGCTGATTTTTAAGACAGTTGGTTTTTTTTTTCAAAATTACAGTATAAAATTATGAACGATAATTTTAGTATGTTCAACTGATGATTCTTACAGGTATGAAATATTTGATTCCAGAAGACTTGCATCATAGAGATTTTATACTTCTTGTACTTTCTTGCAAAGCTATTAGATATAAGTACCTGGTCATATTTGAAACCTAATGCAAATTATCACATTGAAAGCATTTGCATAAACACTTTTAAAGTGCAAACTTTTTTTTTTTTTTTTGCTGCAGGTACCTGGCATCTCTGGCAGTAGTAATAAAGCTGACATCTCTAAACCTTTCTGAAGTCAGAAAAAAATCCATCAAATTTAGTAAGTGGTAAACAATTTGCTCATGACTGAAAGAGAACAGTAAGGCTAAAATCTAAAGAATCCTGACAAATCAACTATTAAGAAGAATGAAATTGAACTTAAGTATATCACTGAACACATTACCTGTGGAAACAAGCAGGGATATCCTGAGAAAAGATAGTCAAAGCCTTATAGACACATATATTTTATATCTTGTACTATATACAGAGTGTCAAAGTAAAGCAAAAAACAGCCAACTGTTTTGAATAAATGCCTTGTGAGGACTGAACAAAAAAGCCAAACCCAAACGGTTCCTGATCCTTGGTTTCAGTTAGAACTGAGACATTTTTAGCAAACCTTCAGGTCACTTAATCTCAAGTTTAGTACACTCAGTGTGTTGCAGTAGAGATGAACTGAAAATCATTTGAAATAGCAGTGAACACCTCTCTGTCTGCTTAAAATGAGGACAAATTCCTAAAATATATGCTGGTATAGGTGATTATGAAACCTCTAAGCATGTATTAATGAGAAACATCAACTATGGATTCTTGCTGCAGGACTGTATGCAGTATCTTTGAGAAGGAAATAAGGAGTAATGAATTCCTGTACTTTGGATTACTTTGTAAACAGACATATAAATCACTATTTGAATAGGTATAATACTAGGGTAGACTTCCAAGAAGTTGAAATGTGCTGAGAATGCATTGAATTTCTCTGTAACTTTCTGTTGGGCATTTGAAATCTCTTCCACTATTATTAACAGAAAGCAGCTCTTCTCAAGTGCAAAATGGGTCTGAATGATCTTCTTGTCAGTTAAAGAATGCCTAATAAGTCAGTGCAGAAAGCATTGGTTGTGTTCGCACACCAGGATTCTGGGCTGAGGAAGGGCCATTAAATGGTATGCATGATCGAGGGACATAACTGAGCCATGTAACTGAGCCATGACACCAGATAAACAGAGATTAATGAGGCAGACTATGAAGCAAATTAATTTGGTTTCAATTACTTGGGTTAATTTTGTGTTATTGACACAGCATAAACAATGTATTTGCAAAGAGAAAGCAGAAAGATGACTGTGGCAATGCTTGACATCTAGCAAGGCAAAGTGATATATTTAGACAATTTAATATAAGCCATGTATTAAACCATTCAGCTTTAGTAGTGATTCGTAGTAATACCTGCTGAGTAACAAACTGGTACTCACCTGTACAGGGAGTTAGTACTGAAACGGTATTTTCCTGAAGTGAATGATTTTTGTTTCCAGTATTACCCTTTTCATAAAGCTTCACATGAGTGTTGCTAACCCTAAGCACTGGAAAATCATGTGACTTTTCTACCCCTGATGTTTTGCAAGAGTTTTGGTCTGATAGTTTTACCTTTTGTGCATTAGGCAAATGTGGGAGCTTATGTGAGTCCCTAGCCTCCGAGGAAAACACCAAATATGCTATAGCTTTTGATAAAATCATGGAAGATGACAGCATTGTGCATATAGTTATGTTTTCTAGTAGTTAGCCTGGAGAGAGAATATGGTTTATTTTTTTGTCTCAGTCAAAACTTTAATTGATAATAAAGACACTACTAAGTAGAAAATTCATTTGCTTGAGCAGGTAAGAGAGCTACAAACCATCTAAGCCTAAAGACCACAGAAAGGTAACAGTGCAAACTTGCTGTATTTCAGTGGTTTAATATGTGCAATTAATAGTTTAAAAGTTGAAATGTAATTTTCACTTTTCTTTAGGTAAGAATTCTTTCACTTACAAAGTTGCATTCAGATCTGAGGCAGCTGTGAGGGACAACTCAGTATTTTATTTAAAAGAAAAGAGATAGTACTCAGTGGCCTCTTACATCTGATAACAACTTTGTAATCTTTTGGTTATCTAGAGGAACAACATGCCCTTTACAGAAAAAAAAAAAAAAGTCAAGATTTAGTTAAAGGAAAACTTTCTTTACATGCAGGATGTTGCCCTCTGAATCCGATTTCAGCACATGCAGACACTTTGCTGGTCAAGACTTTGGTTAATTCCCAATGCATTTGAGGCAGGGAAGTGAGTTCAGCTCTTGTATAGGTGAAACTAATGTGATTTCAAGATGAGAACTGTGGTTACAGTGAAATCACTGGCTTGGGTTTTGTTTCTTTTTTTTTTTTTTTTTTTTTTTTAACTCTAATAGAGCAGGATTCCCCCTGCAAGGCTGAAGATAGTTGGTATCAAAAAGTAACAGAGGGGCTGGTTACCTCAGTGGTTTGAGTAGCGATTCTGACAACAATGACAACACCGAGGTGGCGGATTCGATTCCCGCTCGGTCCCCATGTGTTGCCTGATCTAGTCGAGAGGTGGCGTCCCTGCCCATGACAGGGAGGTTGGATTAAATGATCTCTAAGGTCCCTTCCAGCCTAGGCCATTCTATGATAGCCAGAATGTATGCTATTAATTTTGTAATAACACAGGAAACTATTTTTATCTGCTGGTTTATTCGTTATTTTCATGCACTAACATTCAATAAGTTACATTTCAGCTGAATGAGTTTTTAATATCTTGCTAAAACTAGATGTTTGAAAGATTCCTATGCACTTAGTTAATTATTCAGTGGATCTGATCTAATATTCTTTGTAGGGTCTTTTAAAGCAGCTTTTATTTTTATGTCTAATGCCAGTTTAGCATTACTTTGAACTGAACCACATAAATGTGAAAATCTGATAGAACTTAATTCTGTCTTTCAGTTACTTTGCAATTTTCACAATTATCGTTAAGACTTCTTGTCCCTTAGAAGGTTATAAAACACTATCATCTGTGTTAAGGTTTCTTGAACAGTCTTTTTATTGGAGGAGAGGCCATATTATTTTGATCTTTTAATTTTTATCAGTAAAAAAAAATGTTTCTTGTTTGTTTTAATAATACCTCTGTATATTTACTTAGAGTATTTTGATTTTTACATCAGAAAATTTTATTTTGGATAGGAACAGCATTAAAGTACTGTGAGACACAGAAATTAGTCTACAGACTACTTCAAAATTACTTGTTGTATTCAACTCATTTGGTCCATGCTCTAATTTATTAGTTTTATTAAGTCAGTGGTGTGTCTCAAGTTGTCTGGAAGATACATATTTTACTTGCTTTTGGTTTATAAAAACATGTTGGCAGATTGGAATACAAATCTATGGATGAGATTTTTGCCTATTTAATATTTTTAATAAACTGTCTTCTGTATTCTGTCATATACTGAAGTAGATTTTCTGCTTCTGAAAGTTCAATTATACTGCATTGATCCTTACCATCCTACATATTAAAGGCTGTCGGTTGACTTGTTTTAAAAGTTAACAATAGCGTGAAATCTCTTTTATCCTACTTTTTCTATGGTTAAGAGAAATCTTGAACACAGTGCGTAAAAATGTGTTTCAGGGTTACACTGTGTTATAGTGTGATGTGTGATTTATCTTAGTAAGGCAATTAGTGCCTGTGGGAAAATTTGCTTTGGCCTCCAACTTGTGCTACCTTGACATATGAAGTTATCTAATATAACTTCAGATTTCACATGGTAAAGATAATGTGAAAACATTGCATACTTTTCAGTGAAAGTATAGCTTTAAAATTTATTTGAGAAAAGCTGAACATTTATGTCAGTTGTGAAATGAAAACTTGATTTACTACCAACTAGCAGTAGGCATTTAGGAGCATACAGCTTATATTAATGTTGATAAACCATTTTAAGTATAAAAAGGGGAACTTTTGTGTGAGCCTTAAAGAACAACAGAGTTCTCATCAAGAACATGAATTAGATTTTATTTAACAAACACATAATTTTATTTTTCTTCATAGAAATAAAAAAGACCCTTATTGTGCTGAAGACAAGACTAGAGATGAAACATTGTCTTCTCAAACAAGTGATGGTTAAAGAAGTGTCTAACATGGATTTTTCTGTGGCTAACAAGTGCATTAAAAATCCTTACTCTTTTAAAAGTACCAGCATTTGAAAGTAAATCCTAAGAAAAAATTAATCTTCAGATGAGTATAAAAGGCAAAAGTAGTGAGAGGAGGATCGAGGAAGTATGATACTTATAAAGAACAATACGGGGATAAGAAATGGGTGGTTGCAAAGGAAGAATCACCTCTAAAATGAACATACCTTTGTGCTGGCTGCACAAATGCTTCCAAATTGGAGGGGATGGTGTCCTTGCTTACCTATAGATTAGGAGCTCATGAGTGCTGTAGACTTTATTTTTTTTAAACCTACACATTTGGAGGCCTGACTCACAGGATGTGTTGCCAAGGCATATAACAATAAAAGTAGCTGACAGCCATCAAAAGTGACAAATTCACCTGGCTGATGTTCTATATGTCTTGTATCCTCCAACTATAGCATGCGCAGGTGACTTAGCTAGAGGCTTAGCTAGAAGCGAAGGTAATCATACAATACAGGGCAGTGACTATTTTGCTTATTTGTCCCAGTAAAGAACTGTTTCAAATCTAGTATATGTTTTATATATATACATATATATAGTACAGGAACTTTGATTCCACCCATAACATTTTGTGAAAATCAAATAGGTAAATATCTGTGACACCAAGAACTGCAAATTTCAGCAACAAGTCAGATAAACCCATGGCCTTTAACTGAGAAAGGATGCCTCTTAGTCATTTTCTATTGACAGGTGCTGTTTTCTAAACCTAGAGTTACCAGCTGCTCAATTTCTTCCTGCTAGTCAGGAATTCTGTTCCCATTGGGTTTTTGTAGTTTTGTCACATTTGTCACTGAAGATACTGCTCACGCAAGCTGTCGTGCATGTGTGTAATAGGCACGATCGTGCATGTACATCCAAGCTGTGGATACCCAGCAGGCCCAATACAGGACTCTGATCCATCACAAACATACCTTGTGGCTAATATAGATGTGTATGGCAACTCTGATGCATTTCAGATGTGTACTTTAATTTGGCATGCAATAGCTCAGATAGGACCAGAGCTTGTCAGAGTAAGTGGATATAAGCAACACATTTCCTTAGTGATGGATGTGTCCAAGAGAGGAACTTCACAGTAAAATCAATATTGTCATTAGTGATAGCATGTAATGCACCTGCAACTGAGTGAGCTTTAGATATAAGTTGAATTTAGTGCTTTAATCCAGGGAATGCGCTGTTAAGAGAATTATCTGTAGTTTTCCAAATGCCTTATATTAGCGTGCACGACAGTTTTCTGCTTCTAAAAACTTGAACTCTTTGCTATACAAGCCACCAAAGTTTTGAATGTTTTCACAACTGAGGAACTGGAAATGCATTTTTAATGGCAGACAAAGCTTAATGTAGTGATAATTCTGGTAGCAATGTTAAAACAAGATCTTCTGACCGGAGAAGAGTGAGAAAAAGGATTTTAGGAGAAGAGGCCTCAGGGCATATATGTATAACCTCTTTACAGCAGTGATACAAATTAAATCAGTGTGTTGTACTGTATTTATATTACTTCCAGTACAATATTACTATTCTGGTAAAAGACTGCAGAGAAAAGCAGAGCAAAGAGCTTTTTAGTGATTATTCTGTATCCTGAGTTGCAGGGTCATATGTTGTATATAAATGCAATTTGTGTGCATTAGAAACATATTTTTATTTTAGCTCCCTGGAATCAAGTAATACCAATAGCAGGATTACATTTATTAAGCTGCACTTAGTATGATATGAGAGTGTTTAATGTAAAAATGTGCCATCATATATGATTTGCTTAATCTGAAAAATATGTAAGAAAAAAGAATGAGACTGTTTATTCATTAAAACTAAAATCAGTTCTTTTACCTCCAAAATGAGGACACCGACCCAGAGGGAAAAGCAATAATTCAGTCACTTGTCATACAAATCGCCACTGTAAACTATTGTGAACATGAGGAAACCTAAACTGGAGAAATCTTGAGACATCTTGAAATGTAGATTTTCACAATAGTGAGTACTACAGATCACCGTGCAAAAAATACTGAGCTTATACAGGTGTGTAAGAGATGATATATGCATGCACGTTTCCCTTCAAGTTGTGCAGCGTTTTGTTTCTTCAGTTATTTCCTTATCTACATAGTAGATGTATTTGAGTTCTCCTAGTTAGGAGAAAAGGAGGCTGAGAAGCGACCTCATTGCTCTCTGCAGCTTCCTGAGGAGATGTGGAGAGGGAGGTGCTGATCTCTTCTTCCTGGTATCCAGTGATAGAACTTGTGAGGATGGTTCAATACTGCTCCAGAGGAGGCTCATACTGGATGTTAGGAAGCGTTTCTTTATCATAAGGGTGGTCAAACACTGTAACAGGTGTCAAAGGAGAGAGAGAGGTGATCAATACCCTGAGCCTGTCAGTGTTTAAGAGACATTTGGACAGTGCGCTTAGTAACATGCTTTATATTTTAGTCACCCTGTAGTGGTCAGGCAGTTGGACTAGATGGTCACTGTAGGTCCCTCCCAACTGTCAAGGTTCTGTTCCACCCCATATACATTGCCAAGTCGCATACATTAATAGGAAAAGATTTTTAGAAACTGTTGATCAGTTATGCTGGGAACCTGACCTCCACACCAACTACTTTTCTTTTTTTTATTTCACATGCTTGGTTGGTTTTAGTTTTGTATGAGCTCTAGTAAGGTTTCATGGACTGAATGAAGTATATAAGGAAGGATTCCAGAGTACCTCTTCCAGTTCTTTTTCATCTGTGCTATGAAACCATTCCACAGAGAAAACCAAATGACAGAAAATGGAGACGATCAAGCCATTTTCCTCAAAACCACCCTTGAACAGAGCTAGAGAAACCATAGGTACATCCTGTATGATTTGGCCTCTGTTTAGAACAAATATGGTAGTTTTGTTCTTACTGTCTTACTTCCCCTGCGTTAGATTTGATAGTTTCTCCAAAAAGAAAATTCTCCCCCCACACAGTGGCAAAATACTTTCTTTTTCTCTGAGACAGAGCAATAGAATATATGGTTTTAATATTTGCTCATTTTCTACTCCTCTCTTCTTGATATTCATAAAGGTAATAAAGTCAAGGTGAAGCAAAAATGAGTGCATTTTTCAGAAGATATGCAGTTTCCCCTGGTTTTACCTGTTCTTTATTTGTTCCTCCTCTTTTGCTCTTTTCTTGCAAGTGTCTTTGTAACAAACTAATATAATTTTACTATTAAAATGCCTTCCCTAAAAGATATGCAATTTTGCATGTATACAAGCCCCTAAATCTTCTTTTTAAACCCATCACTTTTGTTGCAAATTTACCTTATTTAGTTGAAGTCAATAACATTTCCTAGGGAGGTGTGCATGCTGGAATATTACCTTTACATGCTAATTAATTGAATATGATAATGAGGGCATGATGACAAAGTCAAAACAGAAGCTGAAAACAAGTAATAAGACTGTTTTTTACAAGCAAACTGTAACATAATAGAGACTGGGGGAGTATCTCTGCAAATGTATTTTTCTTCATGTGAGTTGAGTTTTGGGGTATACATCCCACAGGTCAAATACTAGGAGATAATGTCTCTTTATATGTTCCTATAACAAAACAGGTACACTTGGCTATATAAAGATTACATCTGATGGAGGGGTATCCAGAATCTCAGAGTTCTAGAATAGACTATTGTGGACTGTAGGCCTTAATTTTGTGAGCTATAAACTGAGATCCTACCTTGTGAAAAGTTAGATGGTATGTACCAACCAACCTGGAGTCCTGAGAAGCAGATCTGCTAGACCTCATACCCCTGCCTGACCCTACAGTTACCAACAAAAAGAACTGGTTGGGGATGTGAAGGTTGGGGGTAGCCTTTGCTGCAATAACCATGAGATGGTGGGACAAGAGGCAATGGACACAAATTGAAAAAGAATTTTATATATTTAAAAATAAGAAAAAAAACCCCTTTTTTTAGTGTGAGATGGTAGAATATTGGAACAGATTGCCCAGGTACCTTGTGGAGTCTCCATCCTTGGAGACATTCAAAACCTGACTAGACACAATCCTAAGCAAAATCTTCTGGCTGCCCATGCTCTATGCAGAGTGTTGATCTAGGTGGTCTCCAGATATGCCTTCAAGTTTGACTGTTCCACGACCATTCTTGACCACTGTGTGGTGTGGAGCAGAGCATGCAGAAGGATCCCAGCACTGTCAGTGATGCCAATCACCTCTGTTTTCTTCTCCTAAACCTAGGAATCTGGATACTGAACCCAAAGACAGTCTACTTAGAATAATATAACCTAGCCCAGAGAAGGAGCACTCTTGAAATTCTCACAAGATATATGCAAGATTTGCAAGAGATAGAGGTTGAAAATTCCTCATATAGTGGTACAACTGATGCCTTTATATTAAAGTAAATTCCTATGTGTTTTGTATCACTGAGTATCACTCTTTTGAACTAATTTATCTATTGGGGCCTTTGGAACTAAAAATTCTTCCCAGACAGACAAGTTGTATAAACAACGAAAAATTTTATTTCTTCTTCTAATTTCTACACCCCCTTTACATCTTATGCTGTGTTAGCCCTATTTTCCTAGCTGCT
This sequence comes from Apaloderma vittatum, assembly GCF_000703405.1. Lineage (NCBI taxonomy): Eukaryota > Metazoa > Chordata > Aves > Trogoniformes > Trogonidae > Apaloderma > Apaloderma vittatum. The sequence continues at coordinate 6,567 of NW_009723483.1, read as the reverse complement.
TATAAATACGTTTAGGATGATAAAGTGCATGTCCTGCTTCTGGACTTAATTTTCTCCTCCACTCACTGTTGTGCACTACTTTTGTTTTATTCTGTTTTGTTTCTAACATCTGCTCCAGAAGTATTTGTTTTACACTGCTATCTCATAGCTATTGAAACACTTTGGAATGAAAGGCGCCAGTATCCCATATTTAGAAAGAACGTTCTCATGCCTGTAGACTGTACATATTGCCTGCAACAAGCACACAGAGTTACCATTGCCTTGATCTTATTTCTTTTTTTGCACTTAAATTTTTCAGAAGAAATATAAACTGTAGATTTCTGGGGTTTAGACAGTCTCAGTTGCATGGTTTCATAAACAAAAGACTTGATGTTGAAGTTTTAAATCTAACAAAGCCCTTGATCAGGGTATGCATCTGCCATTTTATTTCCTCTTTATCTAAACTACGTAAAAAAAAGAAGTTCTTATTTTAGTCTATACCTCATACTGTTCTTTGGTAAATGCGAGCTTTTTAGAGGCTTCTTTCTGGATATATTTACAAATTCTATTTATACCTCAAGCTACATACTGAGAGAGAAATGGATGTCTGTTTCACCTCTATGGAATTTGTATGGGATGGAGTAACATTATTAGGAAGTCAGGTTTTTCTTAGAAATAACTTCAATAGGATTTTGTGGTTACCAGTGTTCCTTAAAAACTGATGGTTTTGAAATGAGAAAATTATCACATAGCAATGGTGTGACATCGCGCAGGCATCTTAGAGTTGTATGCCAAAATCTACTATCAGTAGAAAGATTTGGTAGAATAGGAGATCATAGAAGAAGAAAAAAAAGAATTGCTTGCCTTATTTTTTCCCCTAGTAATTCTATGTGAGTAATCAATTAAAACATGGAAAGACTTGCTATACTGGCCAACTTTTAAAATTCAGGCATTTTTAAACTCTCATGAACACTTCAATTTTCATTGAAGATAGCCAAGTTACAGTCACATGTTGTAAAGATTCATTTGTTCAATAAAGCATGAAGCTATGTTTAGTCAGAAATAAGGACGTAAAATTTTTTACACTAAGGAATTAGTTTTCCACAAAAACATATTTGCCAGGAGTTCTCTCTTACATAATTTTTAACGAAGAATAAAATATTCACAAGCTGTTCTATCGTTGACTTTCTTTTTTTTTAGTGATCAGTGGAGTCAAATTAACAATATACAGCCACAACTCATGAATACTGAATTGTATTCCGTAATATTTGATCTGAAAACCAATCAGTCCAGCATGCATTAGACCTAAGCTTAAGGTGAGAAATCTTTGGCATCTAGGAATGGGCAAGTAACAGATTTTGCAGAATGGAAAAAAACTGAAAGGAGAGAGTATGTGTATCCGTGTATGACTGACGGATTAGATTAACATCTTGATAAATGAACGTGTAAAGTAAATCAGTAAGTGAGGAAGAAAGAATGAGGACAACAACTGAAGAGTGTGGTGCATAAGAGTGGAGTGGATAATGAGAAATCAGAAGACAGATACAATTAGCATTGCTGTATGGAAACTATTTTTGTCTGGAGTTTGGTGCTTCTCTTTGAAGCTGGTGTCAAATACTTTAGGTCCAAATAACTGTAAATAGTGTTACAATTAACGTTGCAATTAAAATAATACATTATCTTCTTATAGCACTTCACTGATACTGCTTAGCTCTGAGAAGTGGTCTGTCTTTAAAATTATGGTTTTAAGCATTTGCAAACACCTATCCGGTGCTTAAAAAAATAAATATATAAACATCCTCCAAAGCTTAGGAAGAATTTAATTAAAATTTCTTCAGTGGTTTCTTTACTGTTGAAAAAGATTCTAAAGTGTTCCCTCAGGGCTAGATAAATTCCCTTTCTTTGCGCTTCAGGAGTACTAGTATGTTTAAAAAAAAAAAAAGGAAGAAAAAATGCCAGAAAAACCCAGTAATGAAAAAAACCCGAATCACCATAAACCAAAAAAGCTACAACTGTCCTAAAAAACCAATCCTGTTCATAGCTCTGATAATCAGAGGGAACATGCTTCACAGGAGTAGAATCTCATGTTAAATGTAAGAGTTGTTGGGTTTTCCTTAATTCTTTCTTCCTCTCTGACTTCTCTGTACAGCTAGAAATCTTCCTCTTGCCCCTTGGTTCAGATAGTAGCACACACTTTGTGGCTTCAAGAAAAGGATCTCAGTGAAACTATTATAATTTGTAAATTATACTAATTCCTTTATTTTATGGAGTAGCAACAGTGTATGAATTGCTTTAAAAGGGTCACTTGAACTTTGTAGAGGTAAGAACATAAACTCAGGGAACGAATTGTCTACTTTGTGAACATGTAGCATGTTCAGAATAAGTAGACATGGAACTAAATATGAACTTCTAACTTCCAGAAAACAAAAAGCAGGACAGTCCAAGCCACTTTAATGCTGAACAGTTTTGAATGAGTGCTGCAGCCTTGTGTATTTCAGTAAAGGGTCTATTTAACCTGCCTGAAAATATACATTATGTCATTTCTGTTATAACAATCTGCACAAGGCACTAAAGACCATTGATTCAGAGAAGTTATGTATTTTCTGATGGCCAAATAAAGCAAATCTAGGTCAATAAGAATGATAACTATATTTTAAATAAAAGAGAATATTTTTAATGTCCCTCAATACCTTTAGCCTAACAGGAGGCTTGGCTACTGTACACCTACTCACATATAAAGTACTTTATATGTATGTTGTGTTGCAACTCCATGAATTCTGATTGTCTGAAAGAAGAGTAGTGGAAGATGTTATGAGCAGTATTGAGACTTGGTACCTACTTCTTGTAAGTCATACTGCAGAAATCTCTGTGTATTAATTGATAATAGGCTTTCGTCACCATGTAGAGTGATCACATATCTCTTTTCCTTTTTTTCCCTTTGAGTGGTAGCTGCCTCCAGGACACTGTCTGTATCTGAGCTCTCCATCTAGTATCACTGTATTTCTGAACCCTGATCTCATTCTATCGCTCTACCCAGGTCCAAAGATTAAATATGATTTAATTTTTAAAAGAATGGTAGTTCTTTGAAGGGGAGAGTATGATTAAACTTTATCTCATCTAATCTTGTTATACACTCCTCACTGGTATCTGAGATACTTTCTCAGGAAGCTGTAGGGAAGATAGATGGGGCCAGATACTTAGGAAAAGGGAATGGACAGGAGTAAGTGCTTCACAGGAGTGATCTCAGTCTGAGATGGTATATTTTATGAATGCAGGTGGAGAGGAATTTCTGAGGTCAACAACATCAATAAGTAAAATTCACCATTGCGGAGATAGCCCACATTTATTTGTTTTCTACTTCCACACTTAAAGTCAAGCTGTAAGTGGGGGCACAGTCATGTGTCTAAAAAGCTGACCATCATTTGAAATGCTTTGAACTCTGAATTTCAAGATACTTGAGATTCTGAGACTGCAAGTATATGACAGAAACTCTGGCACCATATTTTATCATGTTTTATATTTCACAGATGCTATTATATTTTCCTGTGTTCTCATAAGCAGTCCTCTTAAAATAAGAGGATTTTGGTTGACTGAAAGGAAGAATGCATTTATAAATAAAAAGGAAGCAAATAATTTGTAAGACATTTGTCAAAAGACATACGTATGTGTTTTATTTAGCCCTTTTTTTTTCAAAGTTAGATAAGCTTCAACAGCCATTGTATGTATTTTAAAAACAAAATTAACCATAAAGTAAAATTGAATAATCTTGCAACCCTAGTTTTGTTGGCAATTCAAGTTTGATTGTCAGATGTTCTTGTCCAGAGACATAATAAAACATAATAAAACAGGTTACTTTGGGCTGACTCTTTTACTACTGTTCTTTATAACCAAATGTGAAAAAAAAATAAAAATACAGAACACAGGACTAGATGACCTTTGGAGGTCCCTTCCAATCCAGTCCAACTTATTCTGTGATTCTATGGGTTGTGCTAACTTCCTTCTTTATCATTCAAGGTGTGTTCTTGTTTTCCTGGAAAAAAAAAGAGTGTCTGTTTTGTTTCACAGCTGAATTCCATCTTCTCTTCCTGAGCTCCACTAAGTTAATTGACTGTTCGCATGATGATCAGTTTTGTTTTTTCCAGGCTTTGTTAGCTGCATCTTGCTTTTCAACATCCTATAATTTTGTTCTCGACTTGTGTGGTTTAAGAATAAAAAAAAAGCTTGTGCTAATAAATAGGAAAGGGGGAAAGCATTACAATTAGAGTAACACTTTTTTCACCTGATAAAAATGAGGGAATAACAGTGAAGGAGTAAGACTTCTTCTCTGGGAAGGCACATCCACTTGTTCAACTATGTAATCAGTAAGGAACCACACAGATCAGCCCTGGCTGCAGGGCAATATTCCTGAAATTTTAAATTTCATAACATGTACAAAAGTTGCATTCATGCAGTAGATTTAGTTACATTCATCCAGTAGAATAGATGCTATTTGTGCAGTTGTTGGGAAGCAACAGAAATGCTGTGAAAGCCAACACATGGCAGAAGTAGTCTGGGAGGGGAGATGACGACTTTATCTGCAACAGCTTTTCTTTTGCTCCTCAGTTCCATGCGTCAAGGTCAGTTGACCTCCAGAGCTGAAGAGCTGTATTTGACTCTCTCTCATCACAGCCTTGCACCTTTGCATCTCCTGTGTTGCCTGACCTGTTGCAGGTATGTTGTCCATCATATGGCTTGCTGGAGGGAATGAATCCATAGCAGTCAGTGGCTCAAAAATTGGCCAGTGCTGTTGCTTTCTAGTGTATCCTTCCCTGCTGCAATATATATTGTAGTTTGGGAAGAGAAAAAAAATAAATAAAAAAGGTAATTAAAGGTAAGTAATTAAAGTGAATTATGAAAGTTACATTTTCCAGACTATAGGAGACTTATTTACTGGTACACACTTCATCAGCTTATTCATAGAAAGCTTGGAATTTTTAGCATTGTTAGTGAAGCTACTCTAATGATGGTGAGAGGATGAACTCTATTTCCTAGGACTGACATTGCCTAATTGTGTTACTTACAAACTACTACCTTGTTGAGTGTAACCTAACTATATATTTTAGGTAGTCTTTGACAGTATTCCTGGCTGAGATTCTATAGTGCAATCATTAATTGCCAAAGAAAATGAGTTAGATTGTTTAAAGAAAACTGTTCTTCTTTTGCCTACAGACAGAAGACCTGGTGGCAGATTCTAACATGTGAACTCTATGACAAACTTTTCACCTCATCTCTCTGTCTCTCCCCCTCCCTTTCTCCTGGATGTAGCATTTCTTTAAATAGATCCTGCAGAATGTTTATCAGAAGACTTGAAAATCCTGTTAAATTTCTTTTTTGAACATGTTTACATTACTTTTAGTTTCATAATGATTAAATGCACTAAGCCTCTACAGACTGAGTTCTGGACTTGGAATCTGTAAGGAACGAGGGTTGAGTTCCTCACAGCTTCTGCATCCAGAATCCTTGGCGTGACAAAATGCTTCAAACATATTTAATTGCTATTAAAAAAAACCCCACACAACGAAACAAAACAAACAAAAAACCTCTCTTGTACGCATATGGCAGGATTTCTTTCTCTTCAAAGAAAAAAAAAGATGATGACAATATGAATATCCTGTGGTCCATCAAATGAATGTACAACTAAACACTCAATTTACTGGAGATCTGTAGAAACATAGATACAAGAATGGGATTTTAGAGACATACGTGGACTAGCATTCAGGAAAAATAAAATCTTAGCAACTATATTACAACTTTGTTACCACCATATTCCATATGACGTGGGATAAAGCCCTGGAGGGACTGGGAGCCCAAGAGAGCTGGTTGACCTTCAAGGATCATCTCCTTCAAGCTCAAAGGCATTGCACCCCTAGAAGGAAGAAATCACACAAAAAGACCAGGAGACCTATATGGATAAATAAAGAACTCCTGGCAAAAATCAAATACAAAAGCAGAGCACACAAAGCCTGGAAGCAGGGATTGATAACCTGGGATGATTACAAGGAAATTGCTTGTGTAACCAGAGACCAGGTTAGAAAAGCTAAAGCCCTGACCGAGTCAAATCTTGCTAGTGACATTGGAAATAATAGAAAAGGATTTTACAGTTACATAAGAGAAAAAAGAAAAGCAAGAGACAATGTAGGGCCTCTCCGGAAGGATACAAGTGACCTGGTTACAGAGGACGTGGAGAAGGCTGAAATACTCAACAACTTTTTTGCCTCAATCTTCACTGACAACCACTTGAACCACACCACTCAAATCAAAGCGGATGTTGGCTGGGTCTGGGAGAGCGAAGAACCACCCAGGGCAGAGGCAGAACAGGTCCGGGAACACCCAGAGAACCTGAAGGCGCATGGGACATGATGAGATACATCCACGGGTCCTCAAGGAACTGGTGGCTGAAGTTGCTAGGCCACTGGCCATCGTATCTGAGAGGTGCCGGCAGTCTGGTGAGGTTCCCACAGGCTGGAAAAGGGAGAACATAACCCCTATATTTAAAAAAGGAGCCAAGGACAACACGAGGAGCTATAGGCCAGTCAGCCTTACCTCTGT
>NW_009723482.1:0-20804 GCF_000703405.1 Apaloderma vittatum | reverse complement strand
TTTATATTTATTTATATTTATTATACCTATTGCAATGTACATGATGTGGTAAATATATAGCATGTAGAGCGTGGCCATGTTAACAAGGTTGCATTTAGGTGTTAGGTCTGCGTGCCCTGCCCAGTCATCTAGTCCCTTTTCTGGTTCCCTGCACAGGGTCATTCTGAAAGATGTATTTTCGTTACGAAACCTGATCACTTATTTTCACTTAACTCTCACTTATCTTTCTGTCTCTGATGAAGAGAAAGCACGATTTAGTTTCAGGCGAGAAGGTCATATCTACTTTGGTCATACCACAGTGGCAGCACATGGTTATCAACACTCTGAAAATGGAAACTAAAAGCTCAGATTAGAAAGCAGAGGTTTCAATTATTTGAGCAATGATTGCTATGGAAGATAACACTTCAGGAAGTATCTATAAAGCTCGGATTTTGCCCTGATAGCATCCTTCTTTCTGATATAATTCTGTGTAACAGGTATTTCCAGAAGGATGTGTAGGTGTCTGCAGAACAGGTATTTTCTGATGTCTTTCATCTAATTACTTTATCATATAGTTTTATCTTTTTCAAAATTCTGTTTCAGGGAACAAAATATAAGAAAACAAACAAACAAAAAATCCCACAAAAAACAGACCCCCAAAGGAGCCCCCCAAACCTATCCAGAAGGTCCAAAACCTCCAATCTCTCTCAAAGTTTTTAAATGGATTTCAGTGACACTCTCTCATTCAGCATCATTATGAACCAGGGAGAGGGGCAGGAATTGTTGTACCTCTTTCATTCCTATCTTCTTCCAGTGCAGGGATGTCATGTTTTCTGTGATTTTGAGCTATCTAGTGTTTTCACAATAAAGTATATACATCACTGGCCACTGTCACTTTGGGAAGAATCACCTGATCAGCATCGAGCAAATTTTGTACTTCCAACAGCATTCACTAGGGACAGGGTTATTAATTCTCATGAATTCACATGAATATTAGTTGTGTAGGGAGTTGTTGGAAAGGAAAATGTCTTATCAATGTTAAATATTGCTCTAAAAGAAATTATTGCTTTGCACTGGTCGATGTAACCTAGCATAACACTCAGTCGCAGAGCCTCCCAGGGAGAGGGAACAAGGGTGATACCGAAGGCACAGAAAGTTTTGAATTACCCTCTAGCTACATCCCGAGTGTGAATACAGAAATTTCCTGAGAAGAAGCTTTACCAAGATCTGATTATAATTCTAGAGTAGTTTTTGTGCAGGTGAAAGGTATAGGCAGTTCAAGTGTTGCGTGCTTGCACTGGTATCACAATGAGAAACTTCCCTCCACACAACTTCCTGCAGTACTACCAATTAATTCAGAAGGAGCTATCCCACTATTAACAATGGATTTACTTGGTTAAAATTTGGGGGGGGGGTGTGTGTTGGGGTTTGTTTTTCTCTTTTTTTAAAGTTTCATTGGCATTGCTATTACTTGTATTACTTTTGCTTATATAGTACATTTTTATATTTCAAATTATTTCAACATATTTCAACATAGATTTCATATGTGCTAGCATGCTTCTTGGTCAGATGAGCTTGAATAGTGATTCTCCTTTTTTGCCCATGTGCCTATGCCAACAGGTGCCACAGTTTTGCTCCTTCATCTTCTAATGGTGATCACTCCCTTATTAATATAATTCCAATATAATTACATCTGGTTAAATTATGTTTCCAGAGCAGAATTCTCTGCCATCCAGTGGGTCTGACTGCAATAACCTTGCTTTCTCCAAAAGGTTGCCTAGAGAATAGGCCACTGAGCTTTGGGAACTGGAGGCGGGAAAACTTGTACTGCATTTGTCACCCAACCCAGTAATGTCACTGCCTGCCCATGACTTCTGAGCAGCAGATCCCTCCTGTCCCACCCACCCTCATAGTCATTTCAGGTAAAAGTTGGCATGACCCAGGCCGACACATGCTTGTTACCTCTTTAGTTTCTGGCTTCTGATGCAGGTGAAAGCATTTGGCAGCCTACTGCCAATTAACCCCAGCATACAAACCATCTTCCTCTTTGTCCTTAAATAAGCCAGGGTTGAAGTTTCTGGGGTTTGCTTGGTCTTCTGCTTTCTCTAGGTTTTTCTGTTTTCTCTAGTATTTTTTTCTTTTTTTTTTCCTCCTCCATCCTCTCCTCTCTTTTCCCCTCTCCTAACCAAGAGCTGTGTGAACTACTGCTGCCTTCCACTGTTGTATGAGAGTTTGTAGACTGTCTTCAGAACCTACCAAAGGGCCTTTCTTCCAGAGGCTTAAAACAGTTGGGCTCTAGGTTGCCTTCATGGTTTTTTTCATTGTTACAAGATAATACTTGGAGTGTGAAAAACAGTCACAACTGCTTTTGTATGTTTCTGTAACTCGATGATGACTGATGGCTGAATGACTTAGGCTTTACATTTTCAAATTTTTGCTAGGAAGAAACCTAGTCCTTGGTAAATATTATTAGTTGTCAATTTAGATACTGTTTAAAACAATATCATCAAGGGAGGTGAGTGAGTAAGACTCAAATATTTTTCTTGGGCTTTGGGAAATTCTTAGACCAAATTATTTTGAACTTCAAGAACTAGAGAAAGCTTTTTTCCTATAACAAGTTTTGTAGGGTTTTTTTCTATAGTGTTTAAGTTCTAAATCACACATTAGTTGGCAAGAAACTTTAAAGTTGATAAAAACCAGCGGAGAAAATCCTTTTAAAAAGAAAAATATTTGGGACCTTTTAGATATAGAATGAAGAATTTATGGCAAATGTTTTAAAATGCCTTTATGTCATAGATTTCCTGTAAAGGCCATTTGGTAGGAATAGGTGTCAGTGAAAAACTGTGATGAAATAACAATATAAACTATACTATACTAGAAACTATGGGATTACTTTTTTTTTTTTTTTTTTTTTGACAGGGAGGAAAAATCAGCACACCTGATAATGAGAGAACATTTTCTGTTCATTACTTGTCATTAGAAAGCCAAACACAAAATAAACCTCTATTAGTAGATGAGCATAAACATGGCTTGGCATACTTGTCCTGTGACAATGTATCTGTCCTGGCTGCAGCTGGGCCAGAGCTAATTTTCTTCCTAGTAGCTGGTACAGGGCTGTGGTTTGGATTCAATGTGACAATAATGTTGATAACACACTGATGTTTTAGTTATTGCTAAGCAGTGCTTATCTTAAGTTGTGGACTTTTGAGATTCTCATGGTCTGTCAGCAAGAAGGCTGGAAGGGCACAGGAAGTTGGGAAGGGACACAACCGGGAGAGCTGACTCCAAAATGGCCAAAGGCATTTTCCATACCACATGACATCACGCCCAGCTCAGGCGAGCTGGCTGGGGAGGGGCTGATGGCTGCCTGGGGACTGGCTGGGCGTTGGGCAGCAGGTGGTGAGCAATTGCATTGTGCATCACTTGCCTTTCTTGGGTCTTATATTTCTTGCTTCTTATCTCTCTCTCTATTACTATTATTATTATATTTCACTTATTAAACCGTTCTTACCACAACCCAGGAGTTGTACTTTTTTTTTTTTTTTCTCCTGACCCTTCTCCCCATCCCACTGCAGGGAGGGAGGAGTGAGTAAGCAGCTACATGGTGCTTATGGGATAAAACCACAGCAGTATCTTCATGTTTTTCTATCTGCTGTCTCTTGTCTCTATCTATCTGATGACCTTATGAGAAGTCACTGATGAGACACTGTCTACCAATTATATTTTGTATGGGCAAGAGCTTTCTGAGATTAAATTAATTACCCTTTATTTAACACTATTATGAGCCCAGACCTGAAATAAGTTACGGATCTTATGCTGAGTCTTAAAGTTTCAGTGTCACATATATGGGTGGTCATGACGAATATCTGAATGCACAGTTCTCAAGAAAGTAAGACAGTCCATAACTTACAGAACCTCTATGTCAGCTTCAAATTTACATTCCTTGGTAGCATTCAGATTGACCGAAAGTGCATTTTCTTTTAGATCATTTGCGTGTGTTCCTGAACAGGCTGCAGCGAACCAGGCTTTACTGCACCAAGAATGAATTTGCACAGGTAAGGAAAAATCTTCTCTACAGTGTATTGGCAGAATAAGGTTTTAAAATGAAAGCATGGATTCCAGAACTTGTACAATAGCAAAACATCCATGACGATAATTTCATTTATAAAAAAATTATTTTATTCTTATTTTTATGCTCTAGAAAACATAGTCATGATATGACTCGTTAAGCAAAAAAAGAGGTTTAAGGGCCATGGCTATCCATTTACCTAACTCAATCCATTAGTAAAAAAATAATAGCTAAAATCTGAGTGTTCTAAAATTTGAATTATAAGTGGTGTAATTTGCACCTGGTCATCTAGGAATTCAGAACAACTCTAGTAAAGTAGGACTTATTAATTGAAATTTGAGGCATTTGATTTCAAAAAGATTTATCTTTATTTTGTTTTTTCCTCTCTCCTCCCTTAAAAGAAAAATTGTTCATGAAAAGCACATGTCTGCAGTTAGTTTTGAATCTGACGTTTGGATCTGTCTGTGAACAGTGTGAAGCATTAGTAATGATTTTAACTCGGGCCCAATGTTCTGGGAAGTACCATAAAAACTACACCAGCAAGTGCATTGTTTTGTTGGAGTTTCACATTTAACACTGAGATGTTCAAGACTTTAACAACAAAAAAGGAAATAGGTGAGGAGGAGAGTTCATGGAAAAATATGCCTTCTTGACTTTATGTAAGGTGTATTTAGAATGAGAAGAATTTCAGATGCCTAGATAGGCCTTTTTCATGTTTCTCTCGGCTTCAGGAAAGGATTTTCAAGGAATGATGTAAAACTTTAATTTATTTATTTTACATATTTATATCACAATTCAGATTTTTTTCAAAGAACATAATTTTACTAATAGATATTTAATATTAGTCCTTTTCACTTAATTTTCCCCATGTCATCTTAAAGATAGTGATGTATTTTTTCTGTTTATACTTGATACAATGAAAGATTGTCTAGGTTTCTTGTTTTCCTGGTGTTTTTTTCTGGCAGTGGTAGTATTTGTAAAGCAGACATGCTTGCTGAGGTAGCTGACAGAGTTGCATCATTTTACAACTTTACTTTGATGAAAGCTGTGTAAATGCAGAAAACACGCCTTTATATTTTGATGACTGAAACTTGAAGATGGAATATTTCTCTCTAACTGAACGTTAGAATGTGCAGGCTTATCCCACAAGAAGGTTTAACAGGAAGGCGTTATTCGATCCAAAAACTGTGCCCACCTTTGGTGGGCATCACCGGGTGTTCTTAGTTACAGCTTGAGCTTCTCAGAAGGAGGAAGGTTTGCTGGGTTTTAGTTTCTTTGGGATGAAACACTTTTATTTACTTTCTGTATGCTGTCCGGACAGCAATAACTAGTCTTGGTGAACTGAGTGGGAACAACTCGTTCTTTGGTGTTACAGAGGAAACTGGGTCTAAGCAGACTAAAATTACTGGGGTGAGTGGTGAAAAAGTCCTTCTGCTTGTGACTTACCAGCAACAAGATTACTTCTCCTTTTCTACTTTAGAAAAGGTTTGCTAGTTATTGACTTTGTATATGAAATCCAAGTGCTTAACTTTGATTGTGTTAGGAGTAAGGGAAACTTTGGATAGATTTGCCAGTTACAAAGCTTAAATGAGTTGGGTTCAATTTTCAGCTTACTTTAAACCAAAGTAAAAATCAAACAAGCTTGGAAAACTTATGGCTAAAATGCAAATACATTAAAAAATACATTAAAAAAATCTTTTGCATCACAGTTCTGTAGAGACTGACTTGCAGAACTTTTTAATGCTCCTACAACCATGATCCTGATGTTTATAGTAATAGTATAGTTTATAGAAGGTAATAGTATTGTTCTCAGGGGACCCCAGGTAGTCTTGATGTAGATCAAAAAATAAAACCCAGTAAAATAAATTCTATGTAAACAAAATAAGTGCTATAAGCAGCATAACAGGAAATTATGTTCTGTTTTAAAAACAGTATCTAGGAACCTGGTAGATGATTATGGAGGGTTTGTTCATGTATAAATGAATTATTATAAGGGACAGTGCAGAGAGGTGATCATGTGCAGGACTGTTAACACAGGTAGACTTAATGAAGTGTACAGAAAAAAAATTAACTCTTCTGACAAAAGAAGATACTTCCATTTAGGATATGAAGGATGTTATCAGCTCTACATACACCCCTTTCAGAAGCATGTTAGTTTATCCATTTGAAAATCAAATGTAAAGGAGTTCCATAGCCTCACTGAGCTCAGATCACACCCAGATTAAGAAACAGCTGCATGTAACTGACCTGGTAATTCATATCTTCTAAACGAAGTGTTTGGGTTTACTTTCCCAGGCAGATGCTCTGAATGCTTTTTTAACGTTTCCTACTAGTATTAATAAAGTATTTTATTCAGAAAAACAAGGAGTGTCGAAGGATACTATAGATTTGCAGAGTTAGTCACACACATCAACTAAGATTCACATAGCTAATTCAATTTTCTTGTGTAGTTTTAGCAGTGGTTTATTACAAATGTTATTTTGATCAGTTTATCAGCTGATATATCTGAAATGTATCAACAGCAGCTGAGCACATCCATTACAGTAGCAGTTATCCCTTCTGTATGACTGCCTTCCTTTCAATACTAAAAATTGTTTCCTACATGATATTAGCAGGGAAGAACTTGAAACAAAAAAAATCTTGTAAAAATATTAGGAGTATACTGGGCACAGTGGAGTTCTTACATCAGTTCAAATTAGGATAACCTCTCTAGTTAAAAAAAGTGGGGGTTGAAAGATGAAAATAGGATGAAAAATAGATGGTGTTAAGCTAAATAATTGAAGGTACACTTTCTTATCTGATAAGGGCAATTTTCTGGATCCAGTTCTGGGCTAGTAGGATCCCTGGATTTCAAGCAGAGGCTTGAATTGTGCCAAACTGCTTGAAGGCAGAGCCTTTGGCTACCAAGCAGGAAGAATTTCGTCCCTGAGTACTAGAGTTCTGGTCTAGACTGCTACCTAACATTTCTCAATTATCATCATCATCATCTTTAACTAAATTGGAAGTCTCTGATATGGTAATAAGACACATTATATCCAAGGTACATTAAGCATAGCTTTGGTTTCCCCTCTCTCTCTGCAATGTTTAATAACTACAGACAGGTTAAATTATAAGACCTCATCTTACCATAAACTTGATAGTTGCTCTGAGCCAGCATTACTAGAAGGATGTACAGTAAGATCCGTTTTATCAACATGACTGGAGGAGCCTTCATTCTCTGGGCATGGTAGAAGGTTTAAAAGGAGCAGCTCACACGGCCTCTTGCATCCTGGTAGGTTTACCCGGGGTTTGTGTCTGCACAGATTCCCTTTTCTAGTTCTTCTGTCAAGACGATGCAGAAAGGGGCACGGAAGCGATACATCTGCAAAAATCTGACGGGTTACGTCTCTTTTCACGTGGTTGAAACGTGAAGTGCTTGATCACTTCATGTCATCTCAGAACTCAGAGCATCTTTCACACTTCTCTGGTTCCCCTTACAGTGTAACAAACAGCTACAGATTTTTTTTTTAAAAGATTTTTTTTTTTTGAAAGATGCTTCTGCAATTAAGGTTTTGATTATACAGGCACTGATACAGCAGAGAAAAAGGATGCACAACAGTATTTTAAACTTACTCAGTCCTTGTGTATTACTCAAATTCAACATTAACAAATTAAGGAACTGAAGAAATTCACCACTTAAAAGCTGGCAGATGTCAGAAACACATTTTCATGAGATCAGTTTACAATAATCTGCATTGTAAGAGATAACTGCTTCTACCATTTAGTCTTAGCATCCTTATAAGATAAGGCCAAGAAATCTGAGTTTGGATTTTGTGAGTTCTTTTTCAGCATGTCCTTGACACATTTTTTTCCCCTAAGTATTTCAAAAATACTGAACTATTAAGCTGAATGTTTTCAAACGCTGAAACACTTAACTGAACCTTCCCAAAAAAATCTGTCAAGGTAGTTTCTTTATAAGGTTAGAACCAAACTAAGGTTGAGCAGAAACTTTGCATAAAGTAATTACCACTTCTGCTCATAATGCAAATGCAACAGCCACAAATAGAAACCAGGGAAAAACATAATGCAGTTATGAAACCCTATGTTAAAATGGGGAGGTTTAGATTTGATGTTAGGAAGCGTTTCTTTACAAAGAGCATGGTCAAACACCAGAACAGGCTTTCTAGAGAAGTAGTTGATACCCCAAGCCTGTCAGTGTTTTTTAGAGGCATTTGAGCAATGCCCTTAATAAGAGGCTCTAACTTACGGTCAGGCAGTCAGACTAGATGATTGTTGTAGGTGCCTTCCAACTGAACTATTCTATTCTAAGTATTTCAAGCTTTCTAGACAAAATATATGCATATTAGGCTGTAATAAAAATCTAAATTTTCGGAATAATAATTCAGAGAAAATAATTGAACTTTTTTCCAAAATTTGGTGGTTGGAAGTGTCTGGCTAAGTATGCACTGATCAGGAGAACCATACTGATGTTAGTAAGGAACTAAAATAGCCTTATTAAAATTACAATCCAGCCTAAATGGAAAATATTTATGAAAGACAACTCCTTCAGTGTAACTGCGCACACAGCATGCTACCACTCAGTCAAAATACCAGTACTGCACACTGCATCTCTGTGTAGTGAAGACACCTAGTGTTTGAATCCCATAGCTAGCTTAGTAGAAAAAATGGCCATTGAGGGATGAGTTTCCTGGCAGTGTAATTTCTGCCTGTGTTAATGCTGAGTTTAGATCTAGAGTTTATGCTAAGAATGTAACATTAGTAGTCAGTACTTAATCTCTCTATTCTTATTAGAAGAACTGTTTTGGGCTGAGTCCTGTGCAAACGACAGAAGCTTTTCAGTAAGACAAGGTTTTGTCTGTTCACGGTGTTTTGAGATTGGCTTTCTAAGTCGATAATTCCTCATTGGTAACTTTGTGGAAGTATTCTGCCCTGCAAGACAGGTACTGTCGTGCATTATTAGCCTTTTGGGAGAGGTGTGGTGGGTCAGAGTGGCAGGAAGGAGCACATATTCCCTGTACCACACCCTGTATGTGGCCTGTGAGGATTGTTTACTTTGTACCTTTAACAATAAATATCTTGGACACTCATCTATATTTTGGAGCCTCTTTCTTAAAAAGGCTTTGGCAAGTGTAACTTCTACTATCACTGCTGACAAGTCATTACTTGTTTATTTCCTTTCTGCTTAGGTGTGGAGTTGTTGTGAGGTGGTTTTTTTTGGTCCAGGTTTCTGTGGTTTGTTTGTTTGAGAATCTGTCTGAATACAGCAAAGAATCTGAATTTTTCATGTTTTCTTGTTAAGACTTTGTAACTTCCTTGAGACCTTCCTGGGAGTCTTTTTTATATATATATTATTAATTTATAAATGAGATCTCTTGGATCTCCAAATGCTAACTTTTATTCTATTTTTTTGAGAAAAATCAGTCTTTTAATTTCAAACACTAAAATATTCTAGAAAAGCATGTTTCAAAGGATAGTAAGTACTAAGTAAATATAAAATATTTACCAAAGGAAGGAATGAGAGTCTTAATCTAAAACTGTATAACTAGGAGAGGGAGGGGCATATGCATTTAATTCATTTGAACATCATTCATTTGATATCATTTGAAGATGGTAGAAAAAATATCACTAGATGGCACTGATTTCCCCTATCTGCAGTAACTCAGTAACTTCTTTGCTGTATGCAAATCAGACCTCAGCTGAATCGTAATGGTCACCAAGTATTTAAAGAATTAAGAGAATTCAATGCAATTCAACTGCAACAATTAGCACAGTTCTGTGGTGGATACTATTTTCAGGAAGAGGCTCCAAAAATATGGAGTAAAATTTGGACCTGAGGTTTGCTATTAATAGAAACTTTCTTCACCTGATTCAGCCTACTTTATTACATCTGCTGCTTTACTGAGTGCAAGAAAAAAAAATTCTATGTTTCTTCTGTTCCACCTCAGTCAGTTTTTAGAATCATAGAATAGAATCATTAATGTTGGAAAAGACCTCTAAGATCATCTAGTCCAACCATCTACCCAACACTACCATTACCACCAAACCATGTCCTGAAGTGCCACATCTATACATTTTTTAAATACTTCTGGGGATGGTGACTCCATCACTTTCTTGGGCAGCCTGATCCAATGCCTTACCACTCTTTGAGTACAGAATTTTTTCCTAATATATAATATAAACCTCCCCTGATGCCGCTTGGGCCCATTTCCTCTTGTCCTATCATTAGTAACTTGGGAGAAGAGACCAGCACCCACCTTGCTACAACCTCCTTTCAG
The DNA here is from genome assembly GCF_000703405.1 of Apaloderma vittatum. Taxonomy (NCBI): domain Eukaryota; kingdom Metazoa; phylum Chordata; class Aves; order Trogoniformes; family Trogonidae; genus Apaloderma; species Apaloderma vittatum. Next base: position 10,481 of record NW_009723482.1, on the reverse strand, counting down.
GTAGCTGTAGAGAGCGATGAGGTCTATCCTCAGCCTTCTCATCTCCAGACTAAATAATCCCACCTCCCTCAGCCGCTCTTCACAAGACTTGTTCTCTGGACCCCTCACCAGATTCATTGCCCTTCTCTGGACCCAGTCCAGCACCTCAATGTCTTTCTTATACTGTGGCACCCAAAACTGCACGCAGTACTCAGGCTATGTTATCACCAGTGCTGAGTACAGGGCCACGATCACTTCCCCACTCCTGCTGGCCACACCATACCTGATCCAGGCCAGGATGCCGTTGGCCTTCTTGGCCACCTGGGCACACTGCTGGCTCATGTTCAGCCCCTGTCCAGCAACACCCCCACGTCCCTCTCTGCCTGGCAGCTCTCCAGCGACTCCTCCCCAAGCCTGTAGTGCTCCTGGGGGTTGTTGCGACCCAAGAGCAGGACCTGGCACTTGACCTTGTTGAACTTCATACAATTGGCCTCGGCCCATCTGACAAGACCGAGGTTGTGGTTTAGGGTTGCATTTTCCCTGTTTACAAGTGGTTAGGCACTGGCCTCTAACCACACAGAGAGAAACAGCAGTTATTGGTTTCCAGTAAGTCTACTGAAAATTACCTTCATAACGCTACACAAAAAAGCTTTGTATCTTAAAGGAACAATAATGATTTAGTTTGCCATCCAGCTCCTTGCCTGCCTCTAGTCATTACATGCTCACAGTAGTACAAGCTGTCACATGAGCTATGGGGGCCCCTGCAGCCTGTTTTCGTGCAGTACTGTTGTAACTCCCTGTTAAAGGAGAGATCAGATACTTCATTTCTACACAAGTCCTTTCCTTTTTCACAGTATAAGATTGTCTGCGTCTCTGCTTTTTCCTGAGCAATTTCAGTTTAGTGAGATGAGCTAAGCTTTGTTAAATCAAAGGACACATCTTGAATCAGGTTCTAAAGTGCAGACTGAGCATGGGCCTTACTCTTGCAAGTGGTGTCAGTTCACTCAATGCAGAGGTGGCTAAGAATTTACTCAGGGTTTTGCTGTATATAAAACAGTTTGCTGAGTGTAAGCATGTGTATTCCAGTTATTGGATTCATCTTATGATAATGACAGGTTTCAGAAATAAGGGGAGAGAGGAAGCAATTTAAAGTTAATTACAAAAGAATTAAGGAGGTCTCATTTGCTGCAGTGAAATCTAACACTTAATTTGGGAGCTACTCTGCACAGTGGAGAACAGATTAAAAAACACAAGGCAAACCAATATACAAAAACCCCCTAAGAACCTCTAAAGCTCCTAATTATTTTTCTGCTGAATGATACCCTCTCTCCACTGCATTGCTGTAAGCTACTTTATTGATTAGGAGAAAATGCGAGACTTACTTATTTTCCTCAGGGATGTAGTAGTTCTTAATGAAGAGAAGGATCAGACAGGAGGAAAAATAGAAGTATCTACTGAAAGAGAGTAGAAACTTCCTAATGAATGTGTACTGTTAGTGTGCTCACAGAGCACATATGCGGTACTGGTCACTTCACTGCACTCAAGTAATTCTCTGCTTGTACTTCCCCTTCCTGTGCAGTACTAGACAGGAGGAGACACATAAAGAGAGCCAAGTACTTACACACATCTAAAACATGAATAAATTTGAACTGCTCATGGTTGTTTGGCTCAGCTGAACACAGACTTTGCATACCAGCTGAAACCAACAATCATCCTCACATCATTCTCTAGATCCAGTGGAAATCTTCTAGCAAAACATATTCTTTTGCAAGACTAAATCTTCAATTGTTTCTGGCTTCTGCAATCTAAAGTGAGCATGGGATGCACAAAAGCTAAACTCAGACTGAAACAGCTATTCAGCAATTGCTTATCATTTCTATTTTATACTTTATTTTCCACTACATAGACTAGAACTGTACTAAGTACACCTAATGCATAAGGTTTAGTCTCAGTGGCAACACCAGTCTTGAGGCTGCCCTCTGCCAGGCCCGAGTGACAGCTGCAGAAACTCTGCATCCCATCTGAGCCTGCACCTTGTGATTTGACTCATGAGATGTGCTGTCTGCTTTCGAATATGAAAGAAGCGGCCTGTACCACAGGAAGACCCACAAGTTCCAAACCCCTTGTAGACAGAAAAGTCACAGGATGGGCAAAAAGAAAATAAATCCTTACCTGACTTAAGCAGAACTGCTACTGATTGTCTATCCTCCGGTCTCTGTTGTCCAGCCTATGTAAATGACAAATGTCAAACCTAATTATCAGTATAAATGTGGCCTAAAAGCACTTAAATATACTTCATCCTACTGTGTCTTGGATATGGGTTAGACTGCATGATTTAGTTAGGACAGTAAAACGTCATTTTAAGAATTTAGTATGGCCAAACTTTAAATATACCCTTCATCCAATTCTGCATCAAATCCTTAAAAATACATTGATTTTGCAAGCATACCTATGCTGTTTCAAAGATGAATTGTCCACACAACAGAACTTTACAAAAGGATATGTTTATTTCTATTCTGCTTTTCCATTTCATATAAGGGCAACAAAAAGCAACTTGATCTTAATGTGCTGTGACCTCAAAGTGAGAAAGCAACAATAAATTCATGAGTCAAGAGGTTGCACAAGTTCATCACTGTTCCAACGTGAGGTGTCAAGCCAGATAAAAATTCAGGAAAAGGAATATGTAAACAATCAAATCTACACTTGATAATTTTGATGGGCTGATGTTATTTGCTCCATCTTCATTAAGTGCCTAAGGGAGACGGAGATCAAACTGTGTGAACTTTTTTTGCAGAGTTTGGAAAGACTGGATTTTCTCACATTGCAGAAGCCCTTCCTCAAAAGACTTGAGGTGTTAGGCAGCTGCAGGATCCTATACCTACAAATCACTTACTGTAATGCCAGAATGCGTAACAGTTATTCCACTTGGCGTTCACTTGAAACAGAAGGCATCATTAGGGAATTTCTGTCACAGTGAAGAAAATCACATACTTGACAGGGAACGTGGGTTCTGTATAATCAGTCCTGAAACAGATTTCAGTGTGATTCTACAGATACATCAACAAACTGCTTCAATATATAGTTTGATATAACCTGAAGCTACAAAACTGGCATGTAGATTCTTTAATTTTTCCCGTCTCCATCCATTTACACTATTTTACATTACCACTGTATCTGAACAATCAGATGTTCTTTCATGAGATTTCTTGGCAAAATAAGAGATCATGTATAAATTCTACCAAAAAGGAATTTCTTTTTTGTTTTTTAAGAAAGGACCATTTTTCCATTACTGAGTGAAAACTTCACAAAGTAAAGTATTTCTCTTCCAATAATATTTTAATATAAAAACTTAAATCATTTACTCTGATCTTACTGTTCTAACAGGAAGTCTGGTGGCACTGCAGGACCCAGGTATTTTCAGCCTCACTCTTCTATCTAATAATAAGTTCACCACTCGTTTAAATAAAACCATGTCTGCGGCCACATACCATCTGCAAAACATCCCTACCAGCAAGTCAAAACCAGAAAGCATCTTCACTAGCCAAAGAGAACCTAAACTCTAATAGCATTATTACAGCGAGAAGCTTTGGTAAAAAAAATTTATTTTGAAAGTTAGACACCTTAAAATTGTACAAAGACAACAAGCACTCAAATTACACAAAGAGCAGTGAGTACAATGTGAACACAACAGAGAGTCTTGCCTCTCTTTATATGTAAATATAAGTAGAGATTATCCTTGCCAAACTTCCAGTTTTTTTTTTATCCTGTAAACCAGCTCATTATGCTGCAAAACCTAGCAGGGTGCATTTTGCTGCTCAGTTCAACAGAATTGCTAAAAGGGGATCTGGCTAAAAATATCATGAGAATATCCCATACTTTGCAAAACCAAGTTTCTCGCTCAACTGAAAAACAGCTTTCCCTTTCATTTTGTCAAATGTTTCACTTCCTCTAGGGGCCTGCCAAATTACAGGCTTCAAAATGCTCACAAATATTAGAACTTGCTCATGTTTTTTTCAAGAATGTGCAAGCTGTACCTAACATGGTGCATAAATGTAAGTAGTCACAAAACTGAGAATCATAGAATCATAGAATGGCCTAGGCTGGAAGGGACCTTAGAGATCATTTAATCCAACCTCCCTGTCATGGGCAGGGACGCCTCTCAACTAGATCAGGCAACACATGGCGAGAATGTTCCTGTTTGTATTTTACTCTTTGAAAGTGTTGCTCCAAGAAAAGCACCAGAGTAATTTTAGCTGTGAGTTGGCTAAACTAACATAAGTACATGGTCAGAGAAGAAAATCCGTCTTCGTCTTCTTTTTTTTTTTTTTTAATTTTTTTAATTTTTTTAATTTTTTTAGAGCTTCAAATATATTAATAAAACCACATGGCAAAATATATCCCTTACAGCCTGTCCCTACATGCGTATATAAAATGAAAAGCCGACATTGCTGAAATCCTCCCTTTACTTCTGGGAGTACTCTTTACAGGAAATACATGGAAAAATAATGCAGTGTTCTTGCAGAGAAAAGGAAAACCCCACAGAGGCTGTTAAACAACCACAGCCTCTGTTATTACTCAGGTTTAGATGAATCAGAAAACTTCCACTCTACATCTTGCCCAAGATCAACAGCAATCAAACCAAGGTTATCATTTATCCAACTGTAGACACACTGGCAAAATTATGCTCCGAGTCTTGAGTGTTTGCAGGACTCCATCCCGTGACTGAAGGGAACAATTTTAACTTTAATTGAAAAAGAAGTTTCTTGATGATCTGGGTTATGTCTGTGAATAGAAACTAACTTATTATTTTTTCTAGATTACCTGGAGGTGCTTTATTTTCCATTGTTTTACTCCATTATGAATGTTTGTTGCAATGGATCAATATCTTGATTTTCATGAAGCTTGAAAAAGTTGGGGGTCTGTGAGGTTTTTGTAAACAAAAATATCCTATTATTAAGATACCAGCATCATACAAAATGCAGTGCATGAGAATTTAGTTCAACTCAAAATCCTGGTAATTAATTTTTTTTTTCCAAATGGTGATGAGTTGGTAGCCTATGGCTACACTGATAAGGTTCCTCAGCAGGCTCATACCCTCTGCAGTAATTCTTCATAAAAAAATAAATTGGTACTAGAATATTTACTGAAAATACTTACAGAATTGTCTTAATTCTGTAAATTGAGGCTCTGTACACAGACTGCTTTATAAGCAGTGAGCTTTTAAGAAACTAAGTGTCTTAATATTGCTCTGCCTTATTGAAAATGCCTGTTTTTTTTAACATAAGCTGTTGTTGCTAACTTTTACATTTATGTAAAACCGTGCAACTGAATGTATCTTGACCTTTTTCTTTTTTTGGTGATCATTTTGCAAGAGCCTATTTAATGTTACCATTAAGCTTTTCAGAATGTCTGTCAGTTTGCCAGTTGAGGCAAAAAGATACAGCATTGAATTCTAAATAAAACGTTTATGGGGTACAGCCTGTGAAATTCCACATTAGCAAGAACTGAGTTAACTAGCCCAAATTCATACCTTTTAATCATACCATCTTCTCTGGATGCTTTTGTTTAATGCAAGCCTGTTTTCTCAACACTCCAGTGTTTCTATTCGCTTCAATTCTGAGATAGCATTCATAAAGTTAAAAAAAAAAATAATTAAAGCAAGGATGTTGTTTTGCTGTAATGGAACAGCAGCTGTAAAGAACACTGTTAGTTATTGTCAGGACAGAAAAGGCTATTGGCAGTGTACCTTTCACTTGGCTTAAGATTTTAAAAAAAGTTCTAGCCCAAGGCAGCTCATGATCTTAAGCTAAACCCAAGCTTGTGCAACAGCAAACGGTATTTTGGAAGGCATATTCTGATATCTAGGATTAGTGAGAAAAATTACTACTGTTATTTCTGTCTGAAGTTCTGAACCAGCAACCAATATCACCAATAGGATTGCTGTAACTGCATGGCGTCCCACGAGATTCAACAGGGACCAAAGGTGCAGCAGTGTGTAGTGAGTACCCATGTACTGGTACCTGTGGACAGGCAGCCTTCTGCTTTTTAACTTCTGTCCATTCATTCAAACAAGTCTCACAGCAGAAGACTGCAAGACATGCTTCTAAGGTACCACAAGTGCATTTCTGTAGAAGCTAATTGCACAATAACCAGTTGTTACTAAGTATGCAAGTCTCAGTCCTGCCAAAGAGACTGCTCTAGAAATAGCTCGGGAAACAGCTACAGAAACAAAATAAGCGGGTTATTTTGTCTCTTTTTAGCATTACTTAGTATTGCTGTAACTATCTGGAATAAAAGAAATACTGAGAAACAGATACTGTGAAACTGCTGGGGAAAGGAAGCTGAACAGAACAACTAGCTCCACCTGAGGGAGTTACAGCATGCTTAGGCCATTGTATCCACTGAGCAGAGGAGTTCCGTGTGGCTAGAAGATACCTGGGAAACATGCAGCAGGCAGGAGTTGGCCATATTCCAACACTTTGCACAATGCTCCCTCATTCCATTTGAAAACTTGATAGAGCACTTTTATCCAGTGGACCATCTGGCATAATCTGGAATAGCTCAGTAATAGTGTACTAGACTTGGGAGAAGGTAACCTCATTGAAATTCTTCAATTTCCCCTTTTACTTCTTGCCAGTTCGATAGATGTGTCCTTGGCATAGGTTAAGAAATACAGCCCAGATATGTAATCACAGCATAGCTTCAAAGTATACAGGCTTTCCTATCTGTGCTTACAGGTAACTGAATAGCCTTTGCAGTAACTACTTTGAAGACTATTTTAATCACTTCATGTCCTTTGACTAAAAGGCTGAGGACAAGGCCAGAGACGTAGAGGACCTTCAGGGAAAGATGGAATAACATCTTCTCTTGTGCACTGTAAAATAAGCTTTCTCAACTCCACCATTCAGTGCCTCCCCCCGCCTCCAATTTAGAATTCTTTATCCTTCTAGTAAGAAAAAGGCATTAATCCTCTCTACTAAAATCTTGGTCCAGTACAAGTTTCACTTGCCAGAAGCTGCACTGCAAACCACGCTCAGGTACTAGCTTGTATACTCAAATTTCAAAGATTGGCACTGAAACTGAAGGGGACAGGTTAAATCCAGAAAATAAGAGTGACTTCTTTCTTTAAAAGTAGGTATTGTAAACCTACAGAACTCCCAGCTTTATGAGAGTAGTGGAGGTCAGGGATCAAAACGAGAGTAAGCTAGATAATGAATACATCCACAGTTGCACCAAATAGGGTAAGAGTGTATTCTAGAAGAAAAACATGTTCTGTTTTAGAGGGTAAACTGAACTTGGACAGGAATTTGCAATAATCCTCCCCCAACAGAGCAGTTATATTTTAACTAACCATTCTACAGCTTCTTGCATTTCAAATGTGCAGCACTTCTTCTTGGTCACTCATGGACAGGATACTGGACAAAGCAATCCACTGACATGATTAACAATCCCTATCGCACCGTCTTCCCCGTACATTTAGATGCACAGTTTAGTGAAGTGAGGTCCTCCATCCAAGCGCCTTTTTCTTAGCGTCAATTACAGCTGGACTGAAGGGAGATAAGGTGTGTGCCAGGTACATTCCCCGACATTCATCATGAGTTCTACATCAGTGCAGCTCCAAAGTCTACAGCAGGGTTAGTAACAGTCCGTGGCATACCAGTAAGTTCACAAATAGATTGTCATTTCTACAATAATACAAAATAGCTTGTAAAACCAATATGTAACACTGTATATATGCATGAATATAAAAATAAACCACACCATCAATATGTAAAACTTCACAACGATGATGAAAACAGTTCTATTCTCAACGGTCTTCAGTATTGATGAGTTGGTTCTCATTGTCATACCCGTCAGGCAGGTATGCTTTCCTTAGCTGGTCTGACTTGGGTATCGAACTGCCATTCTTGACGTGGCGGGACAGGAAGGCTCGCACGGCTGGATGATCAGCCTTCTCGAGTGGGATATTAGCTTCCAGGCACATTTTCACAAAGTCCTGGATGACGCTAGTTTTCTCTGTCTGGGCAGTGCTGTTGCACTGAAGGGAGGCAGTCAGAGTCCTTTGCTTCTTCCTGATGTTCTGTTCTTCAAACTCCGCCTTTCGCTTTGTGTGCGTTTTAGACTTGAGATGGTCATTGATTGCAGACTTGCGCACGTGGTTCAGAACCACGTTGCAGGAAGTACAGAAGAGTTTTCCTCCATCTTCGTGCAGCTCACTGCCAAACTCAGTCACACGATCCTGCGGGGTTACATACAAAGCAGTCTTGGAGCGGTTACGCGATGGAGCGGACTTCACTCCAAATCGTTCCATTGTTGCCTTTGATAAACTTTACCTGAAAGCTGGAAAAAAAAAACCACTATTAAAGTGTGCTAATGATTTCAACCAAATAGTTCTGGCTGCAGTCTATACAATATCTAACATAGCGCTTACTGACATTGAGAAGATAACTACGTGTATGATACACATAGGAAACTATTATTGAAAGGTTCATTGTCTTGAAGTCCAAAGAACTCAGGAGACCAAAGGTCCTCATGGGCCAGAGTATTTTTAAGTTTCTACAACTAGAAAGCTCAACAGAACCCTCAAAACTCAATCTTGTTCATCACTGCAAGTCAAATAGAAAGGCTTCCTGCTTTTTCTTGAAGACAGTTTTTATCCTTTAATCTTTAAGGTAAAGGGTACTTTCTTTTTAGTATTTTTAGCATGTTTGACAATTTCTTAGTTATGTTGAGTCAGTATTTTTCTGTTTACTTGCTGAAAATGTATATTAATTCTGTTAGCAAAAGCTTAGCTGTCCAGATATCAGGCAAGAAGGCCATTACTCTCACTTACAAAAGATAATAAAAACAAACAAACAGAAAAACCAAGAAAAAAAAAATACCCAAACCTGAGCTTTGTCAGCATTCATTTGGGAACACCCTTTACTTTTGCCCTAGCTCAAACCACAACTGTTGGATTAAACCTTAACTCAAAAAAGAGTCAAAACCGAATCACATTGTCATTCCAACTACAGACTGCTGAAACAGCCTACTGCAAACAGAAAATTGCAAACATTTCAATGCAAAATAAGAACATGTATTTTCAAGGTGACAAATTCTCTGAGGAAGGTAACTGCGGGAACTGGATAGTTTTTAACAACATTCTAAATTACACTGTTACCAAAGCAAGCAATATAACTTAGTCAAGGGTACTAAAATCAAACTGCACCTATGTCCTTTTTTGTTGTTGAGAAATGGAGTAGCTGGTGTAAAACTCAGCCAAGGTAATTTAAGTCCTATTCAAAGCTAAGTCAAGGAAGAGCTCTGTTCAGGTTTGATGTTTTCCGAGCAAAATGAATGGTCATTAACAACACCCTTCCTTAACAAAAAAAAAAGAAAAAGGGCAACAGGTGTTTCTTACTATATTTTGGCAAATACTTTGAGAAAGTCTAATAGATTGCCACAGCATTTACTTATGGGTATAAATGACTCTGTAGAATTTTGTACTGTCTGTGCTTACAAGGCAGACTGGAACACCTCTTGATGTATTATTCTCTGTACTTACTTTGTTACACACACAGAGTTTGCTGTTGCCACATTTTTAAGGATCTCCTTTTAAAAGACCAGAAATTTCTCAACTAAGCAGAAATTGAATTTGTCCAGCCCTAAGGACTGACTGGAGTTTCTGCTGTCCAGACTGTCTTTTCCTTGCTCCGGAAAAAAAGGAACAGAGGATTCAAAATTGTGTTTTTTTCCTTAGATCACTGTTACACTAAGAGATGACAACCTTTACTTTCTTAGTTAATTTTCTGCACCATCTGCTACCTTCCAGAACTGTAAGTCTTGACTGATACTGCACAACAAAGTAAGATGAACAATCTTTTTTCAGCATTAATGGAACTTTCTTCACTCTTTTTGTTGCTTTATGCAATTTATCCCCCAGAGTTTTCCAAGTGATTCCTGAAATCAAGTGTAAAACAAGTCTTAATGTAAACTTGTTGCTTCTGAAATGTCAAAATTAATCCCCAGCAAACTAGGTGTTTGCACTTGTGCTATATGAAAACCCAGAGGAATTCTGTGAAAAGCACTATTGAAACATGGGATTTTTGGTGTGTGGGGTTTTTTTTGGCCTCAAATCTTGCCAAGGATTCTTTGATGCCCACTAACGCCTGTACTACTCGTGGGTTCCCAGCTGCCGGGGAAGGTGTGCGTGGGGACGAGGCACCCCGGGACAGACACCCCATCCACCATCCTCTGTTAAATTCCGAGGTGAGGCGAGCCCTAGGGCAGCCGGATGAGCCTCGGACGGAAAGTGCCACCGGGGAGAGGAGCACGCCGGGCGCTGGGCACCTCCCGGGCGAGCCCACGGAGGCGCTTCCAGGCGAGGAGGAAAACAACTCCGGGTTTCCAGACGGCCAAACAGGTTTCGAGGTTCCCCCTCGCCGCGAACTGGCGCCTGGAACCCGATGTGGTTATTCCCTGCGCTTCGGACACCGCATTGACGGAGCCGTTTAACCCATGAA
>NW_009723481.1:39562-45416 GCF_000703405.1 Apaloderma vittatum | reverse complement strand
GGAAGTAACAAGGATCAAGTAATTTATTCACCACCAAATATTTGCTCAGCTTTGATTTGGAAAGAAAAGCAGTTCTCTAGTGTGAGCTGCCACTCAAAACTGTAGAAGTTTCACCCAAACGTTAAGGGAAGGAGTGGGTTTGCTGCTGTCTAGATCTGACAGAGATAATACGACCCCAATTGACTGAATAACATTTGAGGGAGCACTGAATTTAGTAGAAACCCTCTCCCAGTCAGAGCACTTTTTGGGGTGGGAGTTATAGTCACATGGATCTTTTGGTTCTTGAGCAAATCCTTGGAGCCTGAGGCACATTAAGGTGGTTAAGGGCTGGGAGGGAATAGCTACAGTAAACATATTTTAGATATTTATTTTCTTCGGGTTTTGCCCTGGATTTTTCTCTAGAGGCAAGTACGGTGTGCTGTGACTACACTAGGTGCTGGACCTGCTGTGTGGCTCAGGCACACCCAGGCTGGCTCCCAGCAAGCCCAGCAGGTATTGGGAAATTCAAGGTGTGACAGCACAAAGGTCAGTGCAGAATGCAAAACTGGCTCGGGCAGCAAGTCAAATATTTGGGCACCCAGCAGACACTCTGTTTCATGCTTCTGTGATTAGACTGCTATCATGGCCTTCGTTAGTCCCAGACAGACAACTCAGGCCAGCAATACTAAGGTCTAATGTAGGTGCCACGCAGCAGCAACTTGGTGTTGACACGCTACTGCTGACGGGGAACAGAGATGTGATAAAGGGGAAAGAGGGACTTGGAAGTGAGAATTATGCCCTTGCACCTTCTTCACATCATCCCTCTTTCTCCTCTGCAAACAGCCCTGAGCCCCTGCATGGCTTCTACTTATCCAGTCACTCCACTTCTTTGTACACAGCATCCTGCTCATGCAGCTCACTGAGAGCAGGCAAATAGCAAGAAGTAAAACAATGTAACGGACTTGCTTTCACCTGCTTGCACTTTTGGTATTGTTAAATAACATCACTTCAGTCTTCTTTCCCTCACTCCAGCTGCTAACTGTTTTGTGCCCTATATGCAGGGATGTGGTTTCTTTTCTGTTTATATTAGTCCCTAAGTAAGATTTACTTTATCAAAGATCGTGAGCTTGCCTACTGCTATTTAGAGTCAATCAATAGTGGGATATAAAACTCAGGGAAGTGTAATTCTGAACTGGAGTTGGGGATAAGATTATACAGTCCTGCAAATAGCCTATTGTCTTCTCCCTTTCTACAGAGCTGTGCAGCTGGCCTTCTGAAGATCGCTGCCACAGGAAGAGACAGAAAAGCTAAATTCACAATATCCTGTACTGTCCTGGAGTCTATCCCCAGCATAACTCCAGTGTCCTGCATGCCATTTAACTCCAAGTCCTTCTAAGCTCTCAGGACAGGACCAGTAGACCTTACGTCTACTGTGAAGCAGCCCAGCTGCACTGCACAAGCTATAACTAGCAGGAAAATAATTGGTGAAATCATTCAAACTTCACCCTGCAGATCCTCTAGCTGACTTTGATTATGTCCTCTCCCTCACACAGACCTGGGGTTCCCAGGGGCTTTGTCACCACCCGTCCTTTACCTCCCCAGGGACCAGATGAAGAGCCCAGCTGGAGAAAGGGACAGATACCCAGAGCCCTTGCAATGAGAGCATAATTTCTGTGGAAAAGAAAATACTGGGCTGCTTTTGTAGTGTCAGCAATTAGGTAACCCCTCCCTCTTTCTTGTAGGGAAGGAGTGAGGTGATTCCACAGGGGAAGGAGAAAATCACTCCTTGCACTTTGGAAGTGGTCCTGCAGAGATGCCACACAGTCATGGGTTTTGTCATTTGAAATGTAGGGGTCAAGGTTGTTGCGAAGACCTGGTTTGAAAAGGGCCATGTCTTCAAAGATTGTTGCAGCTGAGCACACAAAAGCATCCATAGAGCCATTTCTTCCTTAGATCAGGCAGACAGTATTTACCTGAAGTATCATCCTCCCAGTAATGTATAAAACAGCTCTCAATTAACGAAGACTGCAAGGGGGAAATTTTGGACTAGAGATCACCTAGTTCTGTCTACATGAAACAGATCAGCCTCCAGTCTTATATTCCAGCCACATCCTGGTGGTCCTCCATGAGGACAGCAAGACACCTGCCTAGTCGCTGAACAACTCCTTCATCAATTTTCAGACTACTAGAGGCCATCAAAGTTATGAAAATAACAAAAAAAACCCCAGAACTGTTAACAAAACTACTTCTTGTTTTTTAGCCTCATCCTTGGAGCTCACCAAATGGTTTTTTTCTGAAAGTTAAAAATGTACTTATTAACTTCCTGGAGGAGGAAGAACTGAAATTCCAGAACAGGCCACAGAAAAGCCGTGAGAGACTGAAAACTGGTACCTTTGCCAGGAAGTGTAAGGCACCCACAGCTGTGCTGATGCTTCAGCTCTTGGCCCTCTTCAGCTCTTGTGCCTCAACCTCTGCTGTGGCACAACCTCTGCTGTAAACATTTGTCTAGTGTTTTTGCTCAGAAAACTCTGAAAACTAGAATTGTTTGCAAGCTCCAGAGCTGAAAATCAAGGCAGCAAATTGCTTCATTGATAGATTTATGTTCATCTGCTTTCAGATAAAGCAAGTAGTGTATATGACAGTGAGTCCTGTATCTTAGCAAAGAAATCTTAAGCCCAGAACAAAAAAAGCACATATTGTCCATGTTATTTTTAGATCTTTAAAGCTCTATATTGATTTTATTAAGCTCTCCCAAGACAGAAAATTGCAGAAGGTGCACAGAGTTACAGAGGTATTTTACAGGAACACATCCACCATGCTCTTGTCTTCCCTCCTCCCCTCTGCCCCTTTCTTTGTCTCTGTGTAGTCTCACATTTAACAGGTTTCAATGTTGAAATTTTTTTGGTGCTGGAGGACAGCAGCAGAAGGTGTGCTTCCCTGAGATGAGATGCTCAAAAGCTGCCATATCTGATTGAACTGTGAAACTGGGCAGGCAGGAAAATAAGTGTTTCCTAATGCAAACTGGGCAGGCACTTGTATTTTAAAATTAGCTGAACATTGATATTGGGAAGAAATTTTTTATTACATGAGATTGCTACAGGTTTTGCAAATGACTAGGAACCTTGACAACTGGCTATCTTGCATCTAATATGTTTTAAATTTAAAATCCAATGTGAAAATGTGCCCTGAAATTAATGACCGTTGTATGTCCGGCAGTTTATCTTACCATTTGTAATGTAATAAAAGAGGATCAGATAAATACAGACGTAACCTCTGCCACAAATGATAATGTAAAAACATCTCTTGTGTCATTTGTCTTTCCTTTAGGCAGTACACAAAAGACATAAAAATGAACAATTCATGCCTAAACAAAGAGGACCTTGAAAGCAATGCATGTCAAATGTTTACTCTAGGTCATTATTAGAGAGTTGAGTGGATTTGCTTATGAACACAGGTTATTTTGTGGGCACAGAAATATGAGAGATGAAGTGTTTTCAGAAATAATGCATCTCTCGTGCTGCTTTTTCTAGCATGCACAGTAAGTTACAGATAATGTTTTTTTATGGGATGTGAAATGCTGTCTCATGAGCAGTGTAAAACATAATATGCTGTAGAAACCAGACTTTTTCTCTCCACTTGTGCAAATGCCATTTTTCATTAAACAGTGAATCTAAGTTTGCCTGGGATTGAAAGACAATCAGAACAGCACCCTATGACAGATGCATGTGCAAGACTCTGATGTACTGAATAAAGATCTACTTGAGACCACTGGGAGGTGATTCTTTGGTAGCTTTTACTTGAATCTAAGTTCAAAGCATGGGATATTTCAAGAATGCCACATCTTTTTATGTTATCCATTTTAACTATTCTTGTTCATTGCTGAGTTTACACTCAGTCCAACCAGAGGCAGCAGAAGAAAAAGCACCTAAACAAACAGAAAGAGCCTTGAGGATTCAGTAATGGGTACAGAACGTGCATGCCGTAATCATTTTTTTGATTTGTGTTCAGATATATTTTCTACTTGCCTTGCGAAGAATGCATGCTCTCCCTCTGGACTGCATATAATCTGAATTTGGATAAACCCATTACAAAGCGCCCTTCAAAACACCGAGCCTGCATTTGAAATGAATGTGTGATGGAAAAACCTGGCGTAAAAATTAAAAAACTTTGGGTAAACACAGAGGAGCCAGAGCATAGGAGTTATCCTGCTGTGGATTTTCTTTATTCTGCCGCTTTCCTGACTTCTCATCTCTTCCTTTAAAGTGAGTTACTACTGTCTATGAACATGAAGATGTAGGATCTGTCTAATTAACCAAACAAAGCCAACACACACCAACATAACCCCTCCAGAGAGGAAACATACTTCCTGGCAGCCTGTGCTGTCCGCTCCCAGGAGTCTTGGCACACTGTCCTTCCCACGCTGCACTGCTTCTCAGGTCTTCCCAGGAGGCTTTTCCATTCTCCCTATGGCTCATGCAACTTTTCACATGAATATCAAGCGAGGTGCGTTGTGCAGTCACATTGCTGTAAGTACACAAACAGAGTGAAATGAGGTGATTAGCATGGTTGCTTGGCAAATATTCATTACTTCTCCACAGGTATTCTCACTTAGTGATCTCAGAGTGAATGCAAGCGCCCCAGTTAAAGGCACAGAAGGCTGAAACCAGGAACAGCACAGATGAGTTCAACACTCTCAAGCGTTGCAGTAAATGCAGGTTGGGTATGTCTCCAGATTGCACAGGAGAACCTTTAACCACAGCTTGTGAGTAGGACTTGGGAGTGGCACTTGACAGTAAAGAATTTTTATCTTATTTAGTTATTGGGTCTATAAATCAACATTACAACCGTGTTTGCCTTGCTCATGCTGGGGGGAAGAGAGGGACTAGGCATCATGCTTGTAAGTCACCTCAGTGTCATGGTATCTCTGGAAAGTCTCCCTCTTTACAGCTTCCAAGTGCAAACAGCAATGCCCAAGCCACCTTAGCCATTGCAGGGACCCGCTGGGTGGACTGCTCTGCACAGCTAGTCTCTGGACATCACACAATGTGCCTTCATTGCGAGAGCATGCTCACCCTCAGCAGATGGCTGTAAAGGAGCATCTGAATTATCCAGTTTGCAACTGCAGCTGTCAAGAAGTCCCAGGGCAAGGAACATTGCACATAGGGTTTGGTTTGCAAATGACCGCCATGGAAAAAGGACAAGTTTTGAGTCCATACCCAACACTGGATGTTTTGTCCCAAGTGCTCCTAAGAAAACAAATTCACACAATTTAAAGGGTCAGAAAAGCAAAATTTTTCATGTGTTTAAAAATATGATTTATTTGTAGATCTGTTTCTATTGCTTTTGTGATTTGATCGGACCCAGTCGGCATGGGTTTATGAAGGGCAGGTCCTGTTTAACAAACATGATCTCCTTCTATGACTGGGTGACCTGCTTGCTGGATGAAGGTAAGGCTGTGGATGTTGCTTACCTTGATTTTAGGAAGGCATTTGACACCGTTGTCCACAGCATTCCCCTAGAGAAATTGACTGATCTTGGCTTGGTGGGGCATGCGCTTCGCTGAGTGAAAAACTGGTTGGATGGCTGAGTCCAAAGAGTTGTGGTCAACAGAGTTAAATCCAGTTGTTGGTCAGTCACGAGTGGTGTCCCCCAGGGCTCAGTACTGGGCCCAGTCTTGTTTAACATTTTCATCAATGATTTGGATAAGAGGACAGAGTGCGCCCTTAGAAAGTTTGCAGATGACACCAAGCTGGGTGGAAGCATCAATCTGTTTAAGGGCAGGGAGTCTCTCCAGAGGGATCACTGAGCCAAGGCCTACATCATGAAATTGACTTTGGCCACAACAACCCCCAGCAGCACTACAGGCTTGGGGAGG
>NW_009723481.1:0-39361 GCF_000703405.1 Apaloderma vittatum | reverse complement strand
GCTTGGTTGGGCATGCGCTTCGCTGAGTGAAAAACTGGTTGGATGGCCAAGTCCAAAGAGTTGTGGTCAACAGAGTTAAATCCAGTTGTTGGTCAGTCACGAGTGGTGTCCCCCAGGGCTCAGTACTGGGCCCAGTCTTGTTTAACATTTTCATCAATGATTTGGATAAGAGGACAGAGTGCGCCCTTAGAAAGTTTGCAGATGACACCAAGCTGGGTGGAAGCATCAATCTGTTTAAGGGCAGGGAGTCTCTCCAGAGGGATCACTGAGCCAAGGCCTACATCATGAAATTGTTCGGCCACAACAACCCCCAGCAGTGCCACGGCCTTGAGGAGGAGTGACTGGAGAGCTGGCAGGCAGAGAGGGACCTGGGGGTGTTGATGGACAACCGGCTGAACATGAGCCAACAGTGTGCCCAGGCGGCCAAGAAGGCCAACGGCATCCTGGCCTGTGTCAGGAATGGTGTTGTCAGCAGGAGCAGGGAGGTGATCATGCCCCTGTACTCAGCTTTGGTGAGGCTGCACCTCGAGTGCTGTGTCCAGTTTTGGGCCCCTCACTACAAAAAGGACATTGAGGTGCTGGAGAGGGTACAGAGGCGGCTACCAAGCTGGTAAAGGGCTTAGAACATAAGTTTTATGAGGAAAGGCTGAGGGATCTGGGCCTGTTTAGCCTAGAGAAGAGAAGACTGAGGGGAGACTGTATCGCTCCCTACAATTCCCTGAAGAGAGCTTGTAGTGAAGCTGGGGTTTGTCTGTTCTCCCTAGTGGAGAGTGACAGGACGAGGGGAAGAGGATTTAAATTGCCCCAAGGGAGTTTTAGCTTGGATATTAGGAAGAATTTCTTCACTGAAAGGATTGTCAGCCATTGGAACAGGCTGTCCAGGGAGGTGGTTGAGTCACCGTCCCTGGAGGTGTTAAAGGGACGAGTGGATGTTGCATTGGGAGGAATCGTTTAGTAGGTTGATAGGGTTGGGACAAAGGCTGGACTCAATGATCTTCTAGGTCTCTTCCAGCTGATAGGATTCTATGATTCTATGTTTGGTTTAGAATAAGAGCTTTCCTCCTGAATTCTTTTTTCCAGCAAAGTCATTATCCTGTGTTGGTAATACTCAGTTTCCTGAATATTAGACATGTCACAAGTTCAGCTTTACTTTCTCACAATAGGATGCAGTGAGAGGGGAAAATGGGATGAAACCAATACAAGCTGGGAACACATAAAACCTCTTTATCTTTCTGCTAGGCCCTTTCTTATCTTTTGATTTCCATGGCTGTTAACAATATCTCCTCAGCCTGGGACTTTGTGGCTCCACTCCTTTGCTCCCACACGACATCTGTCCTCTTTCTCTCTCTGTTATTTACTGAAGTTCTTCTCTTTCTGCCCCTCAAGAGCCTGCATTTTGGATGGTTTGTTTCTCTATTTGCAGTTATTCTTCTGTCACCAAGAGATAGACTTGTCTATGAATCAGATTATACCTGTATGACTCATACAAGTTGAAGAAAAAGCCTGAACTCATCAGCTGGATGTCCTGTTTCTTAGTGGTCCATTCTCACCTGTATTCGCACCCCACCCTCCCTCCTGTGGAAATCTCACTGGACAAGGTCTTACCCGTGGCTTCCAGATATGAACTTCACCTTCTCTGAAAGAAATCTGTTACTGCAGCTGAAATATACATAAAATAACTTTGCTTTGGCTCAGCTGCAAGTCTCTGAAGCAACCTGGCAGAGGTCGGTGGAAGTGGCAGAGTCTCGGCAAAGGCACAGACAGCCCAGAACACAGCTCTGGCGGAGTTCTGCCAAAGTGGGGATTTACGGTATGCCAAATAAAGATTCAGGATCTGGTGTCTCATCCAGTCCTCATTAACACGCACTGGGAGTCCTGTCACTAGCTCAGAGAGAAACTGGGCCAAGTCTTGCACCCTTTTAAAGTTATTTAAAGTCTTGTCGCCATCGACATCCATTTGCCATGCTTTTAAATGTCAGGGTTTAAAGTAGTTTTCCTCAGATGTTATTCAGTAGCTTTGCATGATATATTCCTCTTCATACAAAATTAAATTGTGCTTTTCTGTAAGAATGTATATTCTATAGGAACCATTGTTATATTCCCTTCTAATGGAATCAAGCACAAAATTCAACAAGCTTTTAAAATTCTATCTGTTAAAAAATGAGCTAGTAATATGAAATTCCTCCCACATACTCCCACTCTAATGTTTCTCTAAAATCTATTTATCTTAGTCACGACCTCATGAGCATGAACAGAACGTGGCAAACATTTCTCGGTGCAAGAATGTGTCTAAACTTTGGAAGAAGTTGTTAAAGCTGAAAAGGTATAATTTCCACACAGCATTCAGGTTATATACCGTGATAAAGAATTACAGGTGGCAGAAAAGATGCTCTTTTGTGTTTTAACTGTACTTGAAATTTCTTCTCTCTGTTAATTTTGACGGACTACTGCAAGTTACTGAGTGTTCTCAGTCCCTGTGGACATCAGTGGAAACTGAATGTCATTTGTCCTTGCTAGCAGGACTAGATAACGGGACAGTACCTTCAGAAAATGGTAGTAAATTAGTAAGGGACACAGAAAAGAAGTCTTCTAAAGCATATTTTGACATTTCATGAAAAATCTGCATAACAACGAACAGAATGGATTAATAAATGTCCAAAGCAAATGTGTTGGTTGAACATTGGCTGATTCTAGTAGAATTGATTGGACTGTTCTAGGAAGTTATTTTTCTTGAGGAGTGGAGGCTAAACAATAAATTGGCTTAGATGATGATGTCATTAACTGTTAGTTTGTGTGCAAAACAGAAGTTGAACAACCCAAGGAAAAGAACAAGACTGTCCACAGTAATATTGGACCAGCCCTGTGTATGTTTTGGGATAGATCCAAGAACAATATGTTCTGGAAAAAAGACGACGTGCCAGAGAAATTCACCCATGGTCAGGCATTCCCTAAACTCTAGAAATGTGTAATCTGAGATACCAAGAATATGTCACAGGCATCTTCAGTATTTGTGGATGCCATTTAGCAAACATGAGGTCAGAGGCAATGAACTTGCTACATAATGTTGTTCCATGTTACTGCAGATGAAAATAATGAACAGACTTTTCTCCACATTGAGTGGCAGTATTTATTACACCGTATACCAATGCTGAACCCAGGACCTGTGCCTACTTTGTTCATGTCTCTAGCACTAACCTAGCACTAGCCTGAAAACTGACAAAACTATTTAAAAATGAATATAATTTTAATATATAATTGCCATTTAGAAGAACATTCCCTAGTTGGGTGGTCATATAGAAAGTGACGTAACTTGCACTCCATTTGGGGTAGCAATATACTGCAAATACATTAAAATTTTTCCATTGACTTATGAGTCAGAGAAAGAAATGCAAGTCACACGCCTCTCACTTACCCGAAGTCTGCAGTAGCATGACTCTACTGAGTTCACTCCAAGACATCTGTCCTGAGAGAAGGTGTTGGTTATAGATGAGCTGTGGGAAGTATCTTGAGAGAGTTTAGAAAGACTCCTCCTAGGACTACAGACATCTTTCTAGACTGAGTAACTTAATAAATTTTGGTCCCCAGCTCAAGAAGTCCAGTGAATGTTTCATCCAGTAAAATTTTTGCCACTTCTCTAGGTATGGCTTTCAATTAGGACTTTTTATTTGAAAGAAAAAAAAATCCATTTCAGGATAATGTGTCTGATTTATCAAAACTTTGTAGGTAGGCTGTACTTGACATTTGGAAAACCTGTCAAGGTTGAGAACAGTAAGGCCAGAGGAGGGAGGAATGTACTTAGGCTTAAAATGGAAATTGTGCTTGCTTTTGGTTTATGAAATAGCTGCTGGCATTATGTGACATCTTTGTCCTCTCTCTAAGCACACAAGTCCACCAGTCAGCAGCCCACAGGGAGTGCACCAGCTGCCTGCATCCTTTTCTGGGATGACCTTCCTTATAGCTCAGCCTTTCTGTTCCAGTCCTTCATCATCTTCCTGGCAGCAGGCTTTTCCTAGTGTCTCACTTGAATTAAATTTCTCCAGCTTAAGCCTAAGATTCATCTTGGTGTGATCTTCCATGGATGTGGAAAAGAAATCACCCCCATCTGTGAATTTATGTTGTTGTGTTCAATAGTGTTGAATTCTCCCTTTGCAACATAGACTAAAACAACCCCAGAGGGTTTGTTCATTCCTTTCTGAACACGTAGTCAATCTTAGGGGTCTCCTCTGGACTTTCTACTGTTGATCCACACGTTTTTCAAAAGACGTCACCCAACACGGGACTCAGCCCTGCAGCTGCACAGGCTGTTCAGGCTCACTGGGGCAGAACAGAGTGGAAGGATTTCTCACATGTCTTAAGTTTCTGTTTACTATAACTTTTGTTGGTTTTGCAAGTATTCCTGCGTCCTCAGCTCATGATTCACAATAGCCCTCCAATGGTTTCTTGAAGAACCTGTGTTTTGCCAGCTGGTCTCTATCCTATGTTTATTTGATGAAGCCTTCCAAGCAATAGTACCTTGCATTTTACATTATTAACACTCTACTATTTCAAAGCATTTTTCCCAGCTGTCAGGATAATTTTTAATTTTAGCTTTATCTTCCAATTATCTGTGGTCAGTCCCAATATGGTGTCTTTTGAAAATTTAATAAGCACACTTTATTTTCCCCTGTATAGCTTGATACTGAAATTATTGACAAGAACTGGACCAAGGACTGAGTCCTGCAGAATCTCATTATCTGCTACTTCTTTTATTAGTACATTCTGATTGTTTCTTGTCACCAAAATAATGTTGCCAATCTCAGAGGCTGCACCATCCAGGCCATTATTACTTAGTCTAGTTTGGAAAAAGTCAAACAAAGTATCATGAAAATCTCTCTAAAATAAAAATATTGGATCACTCATGTTTCTCCGTCTGAAAACTGTTTATCAAGGGGTGTTTGATTGACTGGCATTGTGTATTGTTGGCAAAACTATGCTTGTTTTTACTCATCTTGGTTTGTCCCATAGGTTTTTTAAATGGTTTATGTTAATGTTTTTTATATTTTCTGGGAACTAAGAAAGATCTCCATAATTCTACATAATTCGGAACTACCCTTCATTTTACCCCACTTGATAGAGATAGGTACTTTGTTCCTTTCCGTTCTCCATCTCACTTTTCCAAAGGAGGCTGTTAATGATACCACCAATAGTGCTGAGACAACATCCAATAGTCCTCGTACTACCCTTTTGAATGAGGGTCACTGAGCCCAGGACATGTGAAAACATCTGATTTACCTGCAGAAAAAAATACATTATTTACCTGCAAACCTCTGAGCATTGCCTAATGGCAGTTCTTCATAGGATGATAGCTGATGGAGTTATACTGGTCATGGAAAATGGCATCCTGTGACAGCCAGCATCAGTTTGCTCTGGTGAGTGACAAATTGTCCTACACAGGAGCCCTCCAATACTAACACTATCTGTAGTTTGATTATGATCAATAGATATTGTGATAGGTGTGTGAAAAGTGCTGTTTGATTACTTTTACATGAAAGCAGTGCAAAAATATCTTTTAATTCAAAGTATCAAAATATGAGCTGAGAAGCTGGCAGACAAATTATTAGAATACAGTCGCATTGATAAACTTTTGAACTTTCATTGAACTTGTATATTAAGAATAGGCAGTTTTTCCAAGAGGAAAATTCCCTAGACAACCTGCAATTTTTCTTTCACATATTTAAGGAAGACATTATGTATTTAAGGAAGATGTTCTATCAGTTAAGGAAATAATAGTAATTTATGTCTTTGATAATTGAGAAGGATTATGGTTCTATACACAGACAGAAGCAGTCGTCACCTGCTCTCTGAGACACAATCCTATTAAAGAGGTAGATATCACTTTAACTGGATGAAACCAATGCTTTGAATTAGGAGATCAAGGAAATGTCCATCATCCTTTGAAATCAAAACATCGCTATCAGCCTCTATCTCATTCTCACCTTAAAACTTGGCACAAAATTGTTAAATCTTCCTTGTTCTTCGTGATCTTTTTCTTAGAACAAGACAGTCATTTCCCCTTGTGCACATAGAAGTGTGCTCTAGGGATGGCTGTTCTAATAGTTGCAAACCTGTCTTTTGCTGGCTGGGTAAATTTGCAATTCTCTACCCAACATCCTGCTCTAAACAAACCGATAAAAACTATAGGTTTATATATAATTCATAGGTGAATTTTTTACTGTTGATCCTGCTGTGAAGGAAGACTGAATCCATTAAAAATCATCATCTGCCATCAGCGCACAAGGCACAAACAGATTTTCTGACCAGGTTTGTTTCATTCTACCTAAAGTACAGCTCAAGGAAATGAGATAAGCAGGAGGACACACGTGAAGGACTGATTTGCAGACAAGACACATCCTCCAGCCATGCCAGGCACAGAGGTGGAGCAAGCCAAATCCTTTAAAATCCTGTAAACCATGAGATCTGCAGTTGGACAGCAGTGTTTGGGTGAAGTTTTAGGGAGTATGAACATGGAGGATCTGTCCATCCAATGAGAAACAGCATAGATTCAGGAAAATCAGGCTGTGAGGAGTTCTACTTTCCCAGTTTCCCCTGGGTCCAGCTCACCTGCACAACTCAGTGAAATTACATGGGACTGGGGAAATCTGAAGGAAAGGGTTTGGTAACCAGAGCCCTCCAGGCTTTCATTGGCTTTTGAGGGGAAAGGAGGTGGTGAATTGTTCCACTAGGAGATGGTAAACTATTCCAACAGACCACAGGGCGGCAACAGCAAGACCTACCCATCTCCACTGAAGCACCATGACCAAGCTCTGCTCCTGCAGATTCCCTACTTCATTCTCTTTGATGCATTGCTTTCTCAGACTCTGAATGTGACCCGCTACCCTGGATGCTTTGGTTCTCTGGATCAGATATGCATGTATCTCTCTCCTCTTTTATGAGGAACATATCCATTTCTATCCTAATCTTTCTTTCCAGTCCAGTTATTCAGTAATTCCCACCTGTGACCTCAATCCAGATGCTTTCCAAATGGAAATCTTCCAAACTTAGACAGGCTTTGAATCAGTTCTACGTTAACTATTTTTAGGGTGCTGAGGACTGCCCTACTTAAAAAAGTCCTCTGCAGCAGCTGCTGCACACACTGATTTCCTTTGTTCTTACAAATTAAAATTTCCATAGTAATTTTCTTTCCTCTTTTCTATTAACTTATAAAAGTGAATATTGGACAGGTTTCTGTGAGGTCAGAGGTGTGAGATAATATTAATCTGGCCAAACACGGATGCATGCGGATGGATTAGCCACCATAAGGACCTTCAGCAGAGAAAGGAGAAATCAGCACTGCCAACATGGGAGTACATGTATCCTAAAGCAGATGAACTGACTGTTTCTGAGATGAAACCCATCTCTGCTGAATGTGCCCCCAAGATGATGATCTTCCAGATAGAAAGCCTGATACTGGTGTCCCAAGAGGAAATTTCCGAGTACTGATCTGCCTTTTCCAGGGTATTTTAACTTTAATTTCCAGGATATTAATATGACTCAGTAATCTGCAAGATATAAAACAGTGTGTGGCCAGAAACCCATCTGTTGTGAGAAGGCAGACCCAGGAGTATCGCACTGCTCTCTCCAGCACTGCAGCAAGGGCTGATAGCTCTGCTGCTCACTGTGAGTTTCTTGGAAATGCTTATATGGGGAAGCAAACTTGGCATGGAGACCAACAGGCTCACAACAGCCCACATCTACCTGAGCAAATGCTCCAGTGCACCAAAACTGGGTGACTGCCTGCAAAACACGTGCAAGAGATGGTCCCTTAACATCACTTGGGGTGTGGGTGTCTGTCAGCCTTTCTGGGCTGAGGCCATCATGGGGACTTCTCCATGTGTGTGATCCTGTACCTGCACCTGGGAACACTCCCTGAAACAGCTTCTTTTTCCCCATTATCTGCAGTAATGTTTTCTCAAAGCTTCATGGTCAGTTACTGCTAACTGTTGATCTCCCCAAAAGCGGCAGCTTTAAAAGTTTAATGTCCTCTTTTCTGGTGGTCAGGAGACAAGTTGCAAGCTGTACTGAAAATTCCCCAACAAATAATTTCCCCACTGTTAGCTTCATTGTAGGAGCCACACTGGCAGTACCTTTTCCATTGTTTTTCTTGTCATTTGTTTTGCTTCTAACAGTCTCCTAGCAAGGTTAAAGGTTAAAATCACTCATGCAGACTGAGGCTTTCCTGCTACAGATACAAATTGGTACAGATAACTTCTTTTTTCTTCTCTCTATCATGAGTTTAAACTTTGACATATCTTTCCTGTCTAGCAAAGTTTAGTGAAACCTTTCCTGTAGGACTGTTTTTCATTAGAAAACATAGAGTGGTTGGAATACAAGTTTGCAGCAAGCCTCTGAACATGTATGCCACCCAAAAGACAATGCAAGGGAAAAGTCAACCCCAAAGAGAAAACTCTCATGAAAAAAACTTGATCTTACCAAAAGCAACAAAAAATAAAGTTGTAATGAAATGTCCTTTCCATTTTTCTTAAATTTGATTTTTGAAGATAAGTCTAACAAAAATAATTGAAATCCCAGCTTCTTCCCCTGGCTGCAGTTCTGTTGTGGTGTTTCTACCTCTTGGGCAGTGGAGAACGGAGGTCTGGCTACTCCTTGCATGGCAGCTGGCGTGCAGACACACTCAGAAACAGCAGGCTGACAACATGCTCAGCAAACGTGTGATGAATTTTTTTATCGCCATACCTATAAGGAGATTGAAGTGAGGAAAGTCTATTAGGTTTGATCTTCCAATATAAAAATTTTACTGTGAGAGAGTTGTTCACATACGACATCTGCCTCATAAAACACCCCTCACCGAAAACGCCTTCTACTGCTCCTCTTATTTTATATGAGAATCTCTTGCTCCTTTCTCCCCCTTCCATCACTCTTTGCCCTGAGAAAACTGGGATTAAGACATTTCTTTCTGCCCGTTTTGAAGTATCCCAAAACCCCAAAGGCAAAAGTCCTTTCCCTTTAGCAATATTGGGCAATCTAATTGCAATATGTACTTTACATGTAAATTTCAGTGATTAGGTTAAAATTAGTTTCTCCTGGAAGGTGAAAAGCAATGTCCCCTGAAACAAAAACGATTTATTTGAAGCCAATCAACAGCACATGGGAGAGCATTGTTCAATTGAGTACCTGCCTTACCAGATATGCTAGTAAACTTATGTACAGAAGTTTAAGGCAAAGATATATTGGAAAGAGAGTAAAACCAGCACATGAAACTGTGGCTGCAAATGTTTTTTAACAGATTTTGTGGAAAATAAATCAAAATCCTAAAAAATACAGAGCATGAATCAGTTGGTTCTCACTTGAACTGCGTACTCATCAGCAGTTTTAGATCATACCAGAGACTGTCGGTGGTTTCATTTCATAGTAGAAAGTTGATGAGTCTCTAACTCTTAACAGCCAGCAAAGGAGAGATAGGAAAGTAAAAAATATACTAAATTTTTTCTCTACAGAAGACAGTTCTAGCTCACTTTTGCAAATCCATGAGTTGAGGTCAAAATTCAGGAGTTTCTGTGCTACCTTAGATGAGATCAGTGCATCCTGGAGACACAGAACACTAAATAAGACACCAGCAACTCACTTGGCTTCCTTACGTAACCCCAAAAGTAGCTGGGTGAATCAGGCACCAGGAGGCTCTTTTCTATTTTCGGCTCAATTCATAACCGGCCTCATGGCTTTTGGCAAGTTCTTCACATCAGAAGTTTCATCTGAAGGGAAGGGCGTCTAGGACCAACATTTTTAAACACAGGGGCTGACAGTTATGTGTCGAATTTAAAGTGATATTAAACCTGTGGCATTCAAGAAGCAGAGTAACTCTAAACATCAGATTGTTTATTCAGAAGTCTGAGTATGGATTTACACAATGAGCTTACACTCGCTGGTGTGGAAGCACATACATGGTTTTCCTATCTGCAAGACAGGCAGAACGTATGAAATCAACACTGCTGTGCAGCATGCACAGTAGAAGAAAATACCCTACCTAATCCTTCTATAATACTACAAACTATAATATTGTTGGCTGTAATAAGTTGACTTGCTGACCTAAAAGTATTACCTGTCCCTGCATTCTTTCACCAGTCTGAACAGTCTGATGATGCTCACCAGAAAAATCCCACACTCTTGCATCCTCTGGTTTGGACAAGTCCTCATCCTGATATGGTGCAATGAATCGAGATAGGTGCACATGCAGAACCCAGATGAATGTGTCCCATTTCACACACTCCACTGAAGCATATGGAGAATGTGGCACTACAGCCCACAAGATAGAGCAAAATTCTCCAAACTCTTCTTGGGGCTGATTCACTCTACAGTTGAGAAACACAGTTTCATCAAGGGTTTCTGAAAATCCTCTATTACCTGCCATATGGTTTGGTATTGCAGACACATATTAAGCTTAACTTTTGTAGAATTAGCCTGTCCAATGCCCATCTTTTACTCTTTGTTTGTGCAACATGTGCAGAGGGCAGAAATTTTTCACTAATTTAGGCAGAATGACAGGAAAGAAGGGATGGTGTTCTTCAGAAACCAGTCTATAGAAAGTGATATGCTTAGCAGAGAGGATCGATCAAGAATGCTCCAACAAAAAAAAACATTGTCTTTAGCCATTTGTCGGGTTCTTGCTTAAGGTCATGCTCCAGTAAATTTTTTCTTGTTTGTAGGAGTGAAACAGCTCCAGCATGGTAAACTGAGAAAATAGTATTTGTGCTACAGGTTCGGAGATCTGGGAAAGCTCTACAAAAATACTGGTTGTGAGCAGGTTAGTAACACAAATGACACTAGCAAGAAAAGGAGAACTATATCTGCTTTGAATAAGCTTAGAGAGTACAAGGAAAGTTAAATGTCTTCAAAACACATGGCATGATGAACTCCAGCCTAAGGTGCTCTGGGGAAGGATTGAGTCATTAGCATTCCCATTAGCACTCCCCTTCCTGGGGAGTTCTGAGTGATGGGAGAGAAAACAAAAGGTCCAGAATGATGCAGCTTTTGAACAGGTGGAAAAGGAGAGGAGAGACAGGTCTGCTTTATTTCAGCATCCACGAAAAACGCTGTAACATGTTTTATAAAGGGGACAGGGTCATGATTCAAGCTGTTTTTACTTGCTTTGGAGAATGTTCTCATAAAGACTGGAACAACTCTGACAGTAAAAAGATAAATGTGTCCCCAGCCTGCACACTAAGGAAAGCTGCTAATAATTCTGCTGTGACTTAGTCATGGCAGCCTGGGTTTGTTTCCATGCTCTCTGTGTTTTTTTGCTGGGTACATGCAGGAAAGCCACTACGCCAGAGGATGCACTGGAGAGGATATCCTGCAGAAAGTTCCCAAAGAATGAAGCCATCAACATCCCTGCAGCACACCTGACTTGCAAGCACGGGCCCAGGCATGGGCATAGCAGAGCTGCACCACATGGCATACGTGTTCAATCAAAACAACTCATATTTTGAATATTAAATATTTAAAACAAGTAACACAGGAACAAGTTGTACCTCATGAATTATTTACAGTAATTTGGTGTTTTCAAAAGCGAATATTTGATAACTATGACTTGTCTATGGACAATTTGTAATCACAAAGAGATTAAAATCATCAATACATTATTCATTAAAAATTATTCTTTCATTTCTAGCATCAGGTTGTCTGAGATCTTTCCTCATGTTCGGAGTTTCTCTCCGCAATCCTCTCCAATGCCAGACAGCGCTGTGCACTGAAGGAAGCCCAGGCCCCCTCTGTCACTTGAGGTCCCTGGTGATGGGCAAAACCCTGGAGCCATCACTCAGGCTCTCCTGCAAGCTGGTGTTTGACTGGGGGTGATACAGGCCTCAGCCCAACTCACAGCAGCGAAGGGGGTATTCAGGACAGCAGAGTGCTCCTTCTACCACCTGTTTTTTATCCATGATTACTACACACAAACCATGTTGTATTTATTTGAAGAACAATTGGTTGGAAATGCACCTTTTTTTTTTTCATCCATTTTCAGCGGCAAAATGAAAAAAGAAAGAACTGTGGAAGGGAGAGGGATACTGGAAGAGGCAAAATCTGATATTCAATTCCCTCCTTCCACCTGTAGCCTAAGTTTTTGGAAAGATTTTTGATAGACTTGCCCTGAGCAATGGAACTGACCTTTTTTTCTTTTCCCCAGAGAAAAAAACTTACAAGACAGCAAAGTGGAAATTAACATAGTAATTTTCTGCAAAAGTAGCTTAACAAATTTTGATCAACATACTAGCCCTGCCAAAGCAGGGCTCAAAATTATCTTTAGAGTACATACAAGGAAATGATACCAGTGATGGTATCCTCACAATTTCTTCTTTCATGTTGAGAAATGACTTTATCTCCATTGATCTCTGTCTTTTCTCTGCCAGTTCCTAAACTGTGACAGAACATTGTCTTTTTCTCTACAATGACTTAGACTTACTAGTAAGCTCTTACAATGGATGGTAGCAAGTTTTTTGGAAATCAACATACAATTAATTTACCAGTTCTGATTTAATCCCTATACGAAGTTGTGCTCTTGTGACTAAAGGTATAATTTTATGTTGCATAAAGCTACATTAGCTTAATTTAGCTGATATAAGGTTACATCATTTGTCAGTCATGAATATGTAGACATTGATTATCAGTTGAAACCTTGCTTATCTTGGTCCATCTTGCACTGGTGAATTTACAGGAACAAGTTAAATGTATATAATACATTTGAGGACTTTCTTAACAGAGTAAATATACAGAGGTTTCATCATTTCAACTAAGCACAGATTCTGTGTGGTGTTGTATACAAGCTCAGAGGGATGGGTGGCAACATTCCTCTTTACAGAGGTAAGGAGTACAGATCTTGAGGAAGGAAGTAGTAAGTGCATCCCATTTCAAAATGCCAGCTGCTTGAGCCATGTCTCTTCTCAGTGTTTCATTTCAGGAAGCATTTCACTGCTATTCCTCCTTTCTGTTCTCATTAGAGCAATCAGTGAGTGAGAAGAGGCTGGGAAGCTGACACCCATCAGGATTTAGAAAGTTCATTACTGGCAAAATCTTTCTGGAAATTTGGAGGTTGAACGCAGATGTCTGTCTTTTGAATATACCCTTGTAGTGCACTTATTTCTGTAACTACCCTTCTCTTTCTACCAGGTAATGTCTATGTGTTGGTGCCACGTATCATCTGCTGTATGATGAGTAGTGGTTTGTGTGAACCTGAAGAGTTAAGGGCTCCACATGAATACACCTAATTTAAAGCTGTTCTCCACCACTTCTGGAGCTACTTAGGCTCAACACTCATAAAAGGATGTAATTCTCCATACATACACCCTCAGCGTCATGAGTCTATGGGAGAAGAAAAATTCACTGCAACTAAACGGGGTAACATTGAATTAGCATGGGAGCTAGGACATCACCATGGCTACAGAGAGAACAAGCAGAGGTTTTTCTACAGGCTGTCTAGTAAGCTTTCCTCCTTCACCTATTGGGCTCCATGAAGAGGGGGGTGGTTTGGGTGCAGTTCAGGGTATCTGACCTGCAGCCATGGATACGTCACCAGTCAGCTACCTGGGGGTTTGCCTCCCACCACCCCAGCTGACGATTGGACGTGTCCGCCCTTGTTGCCCTTGTTTCCCTGCACAGAAATTAAAAAATGCTGGAAGTAGCTGATCTACAATTAGACATCAGCATTACAAGTAAAAACTTGGTCCTGGCTTGTAGGGGAATTCCTTGCACAACACGGACACAGTATACCCCTAAAAAGTTTGTCAATCCAACTTGGACCTTAAACAATGCTCTGTTCTTAGAGTCGCCTTGAAGCTTAAAAAGAGGTAACAGAGTTGTATCTGCAAGGACTTTGCAAAACATACATCAGGATATTCGAACTGCAGCAAGGGCATCCAACACCCAGAAGGACTGATAACAATAATCAAAGACTAAGCTTATTGTAGCTTGTGCTTGGCACGTGAACATAAAGCATATTGTTTAACTTTATATATATTGGGCTAATTGGAGCAATAAAGTTGGAACGGCATGCAACCGCATCGGTGTGGTTGTCGTTACCCGGTGGCTCTCTGAAAAGGGACCCTCTTTGTTGGCTCAAGCTGCAACTCAGTTATTATTTCATCCTCCATACTCACAGGTATGCAAGGTGGGAGAGCAGCCTGCTCCCCACCTCTCAGGCTGTGTTCCTAGCTCTTCTTCCACAGCTGGGAATACAACTGGAGAAGAGGGGTCTACTCTCCCACCTTCGATTTCTGGAGGCTTTCACACACTCCCAATGCCCAGCACAACTCCAGTCCCAGGGATACTCTTGGAGGTTGCCTCAGCCAGGGATTTCTTTTAAAGGAACAGACGTTACATACAGAGATGCCCTCAATGACACCTTGGAATATTTAGGCAGGGAGTGTGATACCTGCAATGTAATGATAAGCTGGTAACTGCCAGCAAATTCATCAAAATAACCTGATAAATGCACTCCTGTTGAGAAGTTTATGAGTGCTTCAACCCCAAAAATCGACAGGAAAGAAAGGCACTAATTCAGAAATAATGATGCAGTAACTATTCGCTTTCCAAATTAATATTCTCTCTCAGAAGCTATAGGGAAGCTGCTCTACTGTTCTTTGTTACCAGCATATGTGTCAAAAGAATGCACTTGATGGTGAATAGTATTTGTCCTCAAGACAGGATTTGAACAGGAACAGATACAGTAAGGGATGTGAGACAGGATGTAATCTGAGGATGACGGCTGTGAATTTTTAGGACTTAATGTTAGAAAACACTTTATATGGAAAAAGAAGTAGCCATCTTAGATTTGGCATGAATGCAGGCATTTCTTTCCATAGAAATGTTTTCTAGGAAGATAACAGGACATATTTAAGAGCTGTCTCTGTCTTTCCCAAGGCACTGTCGGTCTTCTGTTTCTATCTCTTATATCCTACGGGGCAAAAACTAGCTTTGTCTGCTTAGCCCTCTGTCATCGTTAAACAAACCATATCAGGACAGTACCAATCATACACAGAAATAGATTTCATCTTACTTGGATCAAAACTGAAATTAAACTTTTCACATAAATAAACAGAATACCAGCCATGTTCAAAATCAAAAACTCATCTAGCAGGTCTGCGTGTTGCAAATATTTTCAGACTTCCACAACTCAGATGTAAAACCTTGTGTAGAACCAATCTGATACAGGCACTCAGATGAAAAGTGCAGCAGCTAACGATGTTATGAGTTCATCAGCTGTTTGCTGTCTCTCCCTGCTGAGCAACACACCTTGCATAACAGGGCTGGCAGAAAGAAATGTCTGATTTAATGCACTTCTTCCAGCAGGTTATACAAACACATGGGTACATGCCCTGGAGCAGCCGAGGTAGGAAGACATGCTCTTTCCTACCCATCTGCTACTGAGAAGCTAACTTCTAGCAAGAAATCCAAAAAGGCAACTGCAGTGGTAACTTCTTAGACCTTTGCAGTAGTATTTTCTAGGGCTTGTCTTTTGGAGTCTTAATGCTGTAAATCAATTTTCTATGTGCCTTTGCTAGAGGATAATGAACTATTATTTATGTCAAGATTATGTGATTTCAAAAGTCAAAGAGATCATGAGAAAACTGAAAAGGTTATATTTTATCTGCACAATTGGTGCAATAAAACGGTAAAATTATCATTTATTTGCCATCTTGATGACAATATTTTCTGAATGTGGCATGGTATAGTGATCACTGTATATTTCATATAATCTGCCATGTAGCACAGAAAGGCAGTCTATTCTGGGGTGGATTTGGGCTGGCATTCTGCATGAGCATTTTAGACAGAAGTATTATAATCTGTCTAATGTTATCCAATTATGATTACTTCTGAAATCTTTTCTTGCATTAGTAGTGTCATTGTGTGACATTTAAACAAGGAAAATATCTTTAAGATTAAGCTGAGCAGATCTTACCTTATGGAGCACTCAATGACATCTGTGATGTGATGTCAGGAGCAATTATTATGCTATTTATTTATTTATTTATTTATTTATTTAAATGGCAGCTCCCTGAAAAGCCTATTGGAGCTCATCTTCTCATTTGTAAGACAGCTGAAATTTGGCTGGACATACATGTCTGCTTTTAAAGGTTTGGAATGGAACAAAGGCATGAGAATGACAATTTCCTCTTTAGGTTTGACCTACGAGGATCAGAAAACCACATTTAGAAAATATAAATCTGTCAAAAAGTCAAGATTCCTCAACTGGTGGATAGTATAGAGAAAGGAAATACAGAAGTAAGAGTGTGAACATTGGTCAGAGTGGCATTATTATCTGTGAAAGGAGTAAATCTTTCTGAACTCTTGGACAGGAACATTGAGCAGCTTGTGAAGTTTTGATTTTTATCAAAGTATCAAATTCCAAACTTCTCCTACTTCTTGCCAGCTGCTGGGTCAGACTTAAAAATGCATGGATCCCTCTGAAAGTTATTATCAGAGATTACTGGGTTGGAATGGACCTCAAGGATCATCTAGTCCAACCCTTTGAGGTAAAGAAATACAGTTTAAATGAGATGGCCCAGCACTCTGTCAAGCTGAGCCTTAAAACAATCTAAAGTCGGGGTATCTATCATTTCTCTCAGAAGATTATTCCAACAGCTAATGGCTCTCATGGTGAAAAAGTTTCCTCTGGAGTCCAGTCAGAATTTCCCCAGGAGCAACTTGTACCCATTACCTCTTGTGTCATCTATGTGACTCCTCATAAAAAGGGAGTCTCCATCTTCTTGGTAGCCACTCTTTATATACCGGTACACAGTAATAAGGTCTCCCTTGAGCCTTCTCTTCTCAAGGCCGAAAAACTGAGTTCTTTCACCTTTTCTTCATATGACTGGTCTTTTAGACTTCTGATCATTCTTTCCAGCTTGTCTGCATCTTTTATTGTATAGCAGGGACCAAAACTGAACACAGTACTCAAAGTGTGGTCTGGCCAGCACTGAGTAGAGGGGTGTGATGACTTCTTTATTTCTGCTGGTGATGCCTTTGTTAATGCAGCCCAGCATTATTATAGAGATAAACACTCTACCAGGGATGTATCACTGCTGTGTCATTGACATCCCAGATGTAGATTAAGAAGTAAAATCAACAGCTGGTATTTGTTCCGGTGGGAGGCAGTGATATTACTTGTCCGCAGTTTGAACAGATCAATGATTTGCTCAGCCAGGTGGTGGAACTGAAAGAGGAGGTGGAAAGGTTAAGAAGAATCAGAGAATGTGAAAACAAAGTAGATTGACGGAACCATACAAATGCAACAGGTGGAGACTTGTCGAGAAGCAGAGATTCCTCTCACTTCCTGTCATCAGGCTGAAGGAAGGGCCCTAAGAAAAGGGTAGAATGGATAGAGGTCCCTGCTTAGGGAGGCAGAAGAATCCTCTCCCAGCCTCCCTCGCTTTCCCAGTTGCCCTTATCCAGCAGATACGGGGCACTGATGATTGAGAGCCGGGCAAATAAGAACGTAGAGTGACTATCCATGGGATTGTCCAGAGTGAGACAGTCTGTCCCACACATTAGGACTTGTGCTGTGAAAAAAAAAAAAAAAAGGAAGGTAGTTGTCCTAGGAGACTCCTTTCTCAAGGGAAGAGAAGGCCCCATATGTTGACATGACCCATCCCACAAAGAAGTTAGCTGCCTGGGTTAAGGGTGTTTTTAGGAAGCTCCAAGCCTGGTGAAGCCCTCTGATTATTACCGAATTCTGGTAATGCAGATTGGCAATGATGAGGTAAAAGAGAGACAAACAGAGGCAATGAAAAGAGACTTCAGGACACTGGGGCAGCTGCTGCAAGTATCAGGTGCACAAGTTGTGTTTACCTCAACTCCTTCAACTGCAAGAAAAAATACTGAGAAGTTAAAAAAAACTCGTGGGATTAATCTTTGCCTTAAAGTGTAGTGCCAGCAGTCTTATTTTGGGGTTTTCAACAGTCTATACAGCACCTGGCCTACTGAAACCAGATGGAATTCAGACGACTGTAAGGGGAAAAAGGATTCTAGGTCATGAGATGGCAGGGCTCATTGAGAGATCTTTAAACTAAATATGAAGGGTGAAGGGGTTACAATCATATCAGATGAAGATGACCCTGGGAAAGGCATAAAATATTGGGAGCGAAACCCAATGCTTATATGCCTGCAGTGCTACAATCTAATCTCAGAGACATGGTGGAATGACTGCTATGGTTGGTGTGTTGGATTAGAAGGGCATAAGCTCTTCAGAAAGGACAGGCAGGGGAAACAAGGAGAAGGTGTTGCACTTTATGTCGATGAATAGCTAGAATACATGGAGCTACATCTGGCAAATGATGATGAAAAAATTGAGTGCCTGTGGACCAGCGTGAAAGGAAGGGTAGGAGACATTACAGCTGCAGTAATTACAGCTACAGACATTACAGTGCTACATGCCACCTGACCAATAGGACCAAGTGGATGAGGCCCTTCAATAAGCAGACGGGACATGCCGCTCATTCACAAGCCCTTGTCTTCATGGGGGATTTTAACCATCCCAGTATCAGTTGGAGAGACAACACAGCAGGGTATAAGCAATCCAGGAGATTCCTGGAATGCATTGATGATAACTTCCTCCTTCAAGTGACAGAGGAACCAACAAGGAGAGGTGCCATGCTAGACCTTGTTCTCACCAATAGGGAAGGGCTGGTGGGTAATGTTAAGCTCATGGGCAGCCTTGGCTGCAATGACCATGAGACGGAGTTTAAGATCGTAAGGATAGCAAAGAAGGGGATGCTCAGCAAGCTTGAATCTCCTGACTTCAGAAGAGCTGACTTTGGCCTCTTCAGGAACCTCCTTAGTAGCATACCATGGGACAAAGCCCTGGAGGGATTGGGAGCCCAGAAAAGCTGGTTGGTTTTCAAGGATGGTCTCCTTCAAGCTCAGAGGCACTGAATCCCTAAAAGGAAGAAAACTGGCAAAAACACCAGGAGACCTATATGGATGAACAAGGAACACTTGGCCAAAATCAAACACAAAAGGGGAATCCACAAAGGCTGAAAGCAAGGACTGGTAACCTAGGATGATTACAAGGAGATTGCTTGTGAAACTAGAAATGAAGTCAGAAAAGCTAAAGCCCTGATAGAATCAAATCTGGTCAGGGGCATTACAAATAATAGAAAAGGATTCTACAAGTATGTGAAAGAAAAAAGAAAAACAAGAGAGAACGTGGGGCCACTCTGGAAGGACACAGGTGACTTGGTTACTGAGGATATGGAGAAGGGTGAAGTACTCAACAACTTTTTTGCTGGTGACCACCTGAGCCATGCAACCCAGGTCACAAGGGGCATTGACAGGATCTGGAAGAGTGAAGATCCACCCAGGGTAGGAGCAGATCAGGTCCGGGAACACCTAGAGAACCTGAAAGGGCACAAGTCCATGGGACCTGATGAGATACACCTGTGGGTCCTGAAGGAACTGGCAGCTGAAGTTGCTGGACCACTAGCCATCGTATTTAAGAAGTCGTGGCAGTTTGGTGAAGTTCCCACATGAAGAATAATGAGGTGATGGATGACAGCCAATATGGCTTCATTCAGGGCAAATCGTGCCTGATTAATTTGGTGACCTTCTACGACAGAGTTACAGCTCTGGCTGATACGAGAGGAGCAACAGATGTCACCTACCTGGACTTGTGCAAGGCATTTGACAGTGTCCCACACAACATTCTTGTCTCTAAGATGGAGAGACATGGACTTGATGAGTGGACTACTTGGTGGTTAAGGAACTGACTAGAGGGTCACACTCCAAAAGCTGTGGTCAATGGCTCAACGTCCACATGGAGACCAGTGACAAGCGGAGTTCCTCAGGGGTCTGTTCTGGGTCCAGTGCTGTTCAACATCTTTGTCAGCAACATGGACAACAGCATCGAGTCCACCCCCAGTAAGTTTGCTGAAAACACCAAGCTGTGTGGTGCCGTGGACTCACTTGAGGGAAGAGGTGCCATCCAGTGAGACCTTGATAGGCTTTAGAAATGGGCCAGGGCAAACGGCATGAGCTTCAACAAGTCAAAATGCAAGGTCCTTCACCTGAGTCGGGCCAATCCTAGGCACAAATACAAACTGGATACAGAGTGGGTTGAGAGAAGTCCTGAAGACAAGG
Organism: Apaloderma vittatum; assembly: GCF_000703405.1. Classification (NCBI taxonomy): domain Eukaryota; kingdom Metazoa; phylum Chordata; class Aves; order Trogoniformes; family Trogonidae; genus Apaloderma; species Apaloderma vittatum. Next base: position 19,240 of record NW_009723481.1, on the reverse strand, counting down.
ACTTAGGGGTGAAACCAGGTGATCTTGAAGGTATCTTCCAACTCAAGCCATTCTGGGATTCTATGATTCTAAGGAGACCCAAGGACATCAAATGGCCATAAACACCCACAGGTTGAAAAGCAGAGAAGTGACCAACAACAAACTTCCAGTAGAAATATCGGGAGTTAGAAATCTAACTGACTCTAGGATGGATCAGGATAATGTCATGAGAGGGGTGATATGAGATTTATTTGTGAAGCCAAGGGCCACAAAGTCCTAGGCTGTGTGGCACATCCTCCTATTTTCCACAGTGAAGGAGATGGAGAAGTAGAGCACAGAGCAAGGTCCTGCCAGGTGCCTGTGCTGTTAACTCTCCTTGAACTGATGCACCTGCAGTCGGCAGATGGCAACTTCTAACCTACGGAGTGTGACACGCTAATACAAGGAATTTCCATTTTCCAGTTAGAATTAATTTCTTTATGGAGTTACAGAGCATATTACAAAGGCATCAGTAATGTTTTGGGATGGGGTTTTTTTTATTCATACCTTCCTAGACTCCCTGATGATCTTTTGTTAATTGTGTTTACACATCTATGCATAAGCATAAGCACACATAAGCACTGTAATTTTCTGCACTGGAAAATGAAATTTCTTCAATTAAATTATGTTTTGGTCTGGTTGCAAATTTCACAGTAATTGATACTGGTCTCTTGATACTTTTCTGCTTAAAGCACAGAGCATCCTGACCTGCCCCTAAGCCCTAACATACTGACTTTCTGTCAGCTAGTGACTTCTTTGTTGCTCTGCTGCAGTTTTTGTAGTACAGCCTTGGCATGAAGCTGTGGGCTTCTTCCAGCCCAGAGTGGGGAAGGTGGTTTTTCAGGGGATGGGTGATGAATTTTTCAGAGCTAAAGCACAGCTGGAGTTGGATGTGAAGCCTGCACACAGTGACAGCAAACATGATGTTCCGCATGCCCTGTTGAGAAGCATCAACTGTCCCACCTTCGGTGACACATTAACAGAGGTGTAGGGTTAAGCAGACATGGAGATTGAACACCCAGTCACCAGGAGTGTCCCAAATCGCTGCTGAAGCAAGTACACTGGAGCTGCATTTGCAGAGGTTGCTGGTGCATTCTGTGCCACTAACAGAGGCATCTAGAGTTGTACACTTAGCACCTTTCCTCAGTTCACTTAAATAAACACCACGTTAATGCAGCGAGAGCAAATCCACCACCCCCTTTCCACATACAGAAAATTTTCATTCCTCTCCTGACAGTAAAGTCTCTTGTCATCTAGTTTGAGGGAGTTAAATTGACGTATCTTGTTAAATTTTACCTGGCGGCTGACATTAAATTAGAATGCACTAAAGAGATAATGGCTAGCAATATTATTTCCTGGATTCCCACAATGACTTATTTAAAAACAGAATAAATATTAACTGATTCTGCAAACCTGCAACTTTCAATTGCCACAGCATTTCTGTACTTTAATTCTTCAAAGAAAAATTGTGAATTGCATAGTGCTTCTGAGTGGGGAAAAAATACTGTTTCAATTTTCATATGTTGTAGCGTTGTAGTGAAAGATCTCATTTCTTTTCGTGTTGTATCCTGTCCCAGAACCGATAAATATTTTAAGCATTTAATGCGTTTATCAACTGTGCTGGATAAAAAGTACAGAAGAACCTATGCAGTGGTGTCAAAAACCTCTCATGTATCACAGGAGTCTGAGCAACCTCTTGGGCGCTTCTCCAACTTGAAATTTAACTTTACATCTTATCCATCACCTGAGCAAGAACTGACAACAGTTCCCTGCTCTCCAAGGTAACTATGCACTGGCTTTGCTGGTAGAAATGCAATTCTTTCAGCAGTTAGACAATGTTCATTGCCCTGTGAAATTTCACAGGTTACACTTATCAAGAAAACGTAAGAAAATTATTAAGGATGCAATATCTTGTTTAATGATCAAAATTTACATTTACTTAAACTGGTCTGGATAAATTTTGTCCTTAAAGATAATGGCTTCCACTTATAAATGTAACAGAAATTGTTCCAGTAATTTTCTTTTCTTAAAGGTTAAGATTTTCAAGAGAGCTTAAGAAAGTCAGACACCTTAGTGTGAAATTCCATAGGACTAAGGTATCTAATTTATAAACCTCACTGAAAAATCCCTTTCTGTATTTGTGCATTGGAAAAATATTTTTTGAAGTCCTATCATTTTTCTTTATTTATATAGACAAGTAAGCATGTATACTCACTCACAGGCATGCACACGCATGGACACAGGGCACAGAATTTAGTGTCATGTTAATTAAATCCACTGGTATCACTAAGATGGGAGGAGTCATCAATATAGATGAGGAATGCATCATCTCAAAAGTACTGGATGATATTGGGGAATGACTGTAATACAATTAGGATTAAATTTATAGCCAGAACGAAGGTCATCTGCTGAAACATCAGTGACAGGAACTTTGGCCAGAAAACATAAGATCACATTGACTGGGAAAAAAACACCATTGAAAAAGAAAGGTCCTTTGCTGTCAGAAAAGCAGGGGTTGAATCTGAACTACCAGCAAGGTGCATGCCTTTGTGAAATGAAGCAAAAAGTAGCTCAATGTCCTTAGCAGAACAAATGAAGGCTAAAGGAGATTGTCACCCATGTTTACAAACAGGGGGACAGGGAGATGTTATTTAAGCAAAGGGACAGTGCTAAGGCAAGAACATGCGTATTCAAATTTGACAGGACTCGTTGTAAGATAAAAATAAGATAGTGTTCCCCAGGGGAGCAAGGTGATTAAACAGCCTTCTCATAAGAATGATGAGGACAAGAAACCAAATATTTCAGGATGGAGCTATTATATACTATACAGCAAAATTACGCAACACCGGCAACTGCTATTCAAGAGAGACTTGAGGCTGGTATAATAAAGGTATAATACATGAGGAAAGAAGCGATAAAGATCTGTGAGTAGAATAATAAGACTGTTTAATGTTCTAGCCTGAAGAAGGTTATCTAGAGGTTTGATCATGAGGTTTAATATGAAAAAGATAGTAGAGACTTTCTCATTGTTATGTCCTGTTATAGTGAGCATTCTCAGTAATGTCTATTGCTGTCTTCTAGGAATTGGTTACTTTATTAATAGCAATGTTTTACCTTTCCAGCTTCCAGTCAGTTTTCTGTCCACTACATAATTAGAGACCTAGGAACTACATATTAGTATATAAGAGGTATTATTATTAATTATTATTTTTAAGACAAACCTGTAAGTAGCTTTTCATATTCTATGTATCAGATACTAAACACAGATCTCATTAATTCTAGTTCTCAATTTTTCCTAGTAGTATATCTAATGACATGTGTACTGGAACCAGTTCCATAACTTCTTTTGTCCTAATTGACTTAGATCCATTTTGTCCTTTTATCCCTCTTCTCTTTTGTTTTGGAACTAGCATAGCTTACTTGTTATTTGTGGCAATCCCTTGCCTCGGGCTACCTAATTCAACACATGTACACATGTACAAAATCCTTGAACACTTCCATGGCCATGATTTTGTCCCTGAAGTTAAACGTTTTGAATGAGACTCCAGATCAGTGAAGGTCTTCAAGCTACTCTTGCTATCTTAGCAACCCATAAACTTCACGAAAGGACTGAACGCAGCGGGAAAGGTCTCTGCAGAGTCCCCATGAGCAGGGTGGAGAGGTAACAGGATGGAAATCTTCCACTCTTACATGCAGGTGGAAAAGCTAAGCCCATCATCTGGTTTGCATGGCCACCAACATACCTCTTACGTAGTTGGGGACCTTAGCAACAGTTTATTATGGCAAAACAATCCTATGAAGCACTGCCTGATTCTTCTTCATGGCTGTATTTTTCTATGCTTCTTTCTTCTCTGAGGATTCATGTGTTTCAATTTATTTACTAGTAGGACTCAAGAGGATGTACTTTTTTAGCCTAGGCTTAGCCCTGACTCTGCAATCATTACCAACTCTTAAATGAGTGCTATGTCTTGACAAGCTTGACTTCTACTTGCAAAACAACCCACCACCACTGGTCTTTAGTTTTCCCAAAAAGTAAAACCACAGTAACTATCTCTAGTAGGGGATAATAAGAAGGGGCAAGAGAAAAAGAAAGAGGAAGCCCTAAATTATAATATGGTGTAACTGACTTACCTCAGAAGAAATGCAAGAGTAGTACAGGCTCTTGAGTATTTTCTGCAGAGACTGCTATTATTTGCTTCTAATTTTAACCTGCCACATGCTTTTGCTTTTTTATGTCCTGAGGCTCTGCAGTTAGAGAGTGTCATTTTCCTGCAAATATTCATCAGAGGCTGGTAAAAAGACCATCATGCTAATTAGTTTTATGGGGTCATGTTACATACTAAAACCCAGGTCACCGGGGACAAAAATCCCTGAAAGGTGGCTTTTATTTACCTGAATGGGGACTAACCTCACAGACAGTAACATTAGTGTTCAATGTCACATCTCAAAAGCTAGTCAGGTGTCCAACTGCTCTTTGCATGCAGACACTGGGAACTTGCAACAACATACTTCAGATTTTCAGGCTATGGTCTTTTGTTGTTTTTTCCCCTTGAAGTATCACTTGGTTTATTTATGAACAGCGAGAGTCTTCTGGTCTCCTCAACTCAGGAGCATCTTCGTCCTGATGTGCTCACTAATGTCTGAGACTGCTCCCATCATCTCTGCTCTCTGTTGAGGAATGTGCAGGAGTAAAGAGAAACTAGGTGCTAAGGAACAGTGGCTCTGCTTTCCCAGTAAAATTGCCGTTATTTTAGCATGATGTATACATGTAGTTTAAGCAGCATGTAGGTAGAATGACAGAAAGCTCCTTGTTAAAGAAAATTTGAATAAATAATAAATAGAAAATCATGGAAATAACTCAAGGGCAGAAGAAACCTCTAGGACCAAATGGCAGTGAACTGCTGCATGCCAACCTGTTTCAACCCTTTCTGCCTGTGGAAATCAAACAGCAGTAGGGCTGCAGCTCAAAAAAAACCAACCCTATCTCCTGTAGGAGTCCAGCAGCCCACATTGTCAGAGAGGCTCCCAGGCTGGCAGCAGTCCTTCCCCTTCACAGTGCGATAGTGAGATAGCACAGCTTCGCCATAAGCATCCTCATTGTCCACACATCTGGTGTTTCTGTCCTCACCAGAGTGGCAGGGAGGCTTCCTTGTGGGACATGAGATCTCGTCTCTGCTTCCCCCCCTCAGCAGGGATGGGGGAGAAGGTTGTGGGATTTGGTGTCCCTGGTGGCATGGGGCAGAGGAGTCCTGCGGCGCCGCACCCCTCTCCTCTAGGCAGAGCCCAGCGGTACTTGGCACAATCTCCCAGCCAGCTCTGGCATCCTCAAATTTCTTCATGCAAAGTCATCATAATCCCCAGGTAAACTCTTTATCAGGTTTAGCTGGAAAACAAAACAATTAATTTAAAAAGCCAAACACAAGACCTAAATGTTATTTATGCCTGTAATTATCTCATTCTAGTGGGTATTTTAGTCCCTGTCTAGTCAGAACATTAATTATCTTTATAAATACAGCAAAAGTTAAATAATAAGCACGAAGGACTACAGAACCACTGCAATGATCAAGCTTAAATGAACATATACATTTTATTAATGGATGCTTAATACAACTTCATATATTACAAATCAAACAAAAAACCTATTTCTAAAGTTGCAATGAAAAAGCTTTAACATTATTGAGGATAATTTTTATTAAGTTTAAAACTCCTTTTTTTTCAGTAATGAGGCTGTTAAGGGGATAATTTAATCTGGTTTGTCATGAGGCACCTTAGCTTGTTAAATAAGTTAATAAATGACTATGCATTAAACAAAGTGACAAAGCTAAGAAGAGCTGAGAATGGGAGACAATTCTGGTGATAATATTAATTAGTATTTAATTAGAAACTTAAGGGTCATAAATTAAAAAAATGTGGGAGAGACATTTATGCAAATTGCTTTGAAAGTGTTAGAGTTGTATATGCTAGAGGAAGAACCTTTCCTCCTTCCACATTTCCTTCCTTTCTCTTTTTAATTTCTTTCCACATTGTAGCAGTTGAAGAGTTGCAGTGACATCACATGGATAGAAATGAGCTTATATGGATTTTAATTTTTTCCAGTTAGAGGGCTCTATACTTTAATTTTACTTTTCACTCTCTGGCTTGAACAGAAGGTTTTATTTGAGATTCCTGATTTCTAGACAAATAGAAAGAAAGAAAAAAACAAAAAGAGAAAAGGGAGGGGGATTTCTATTTCTGCTGTTTTATTTGAGGTATGTGTCACCTTTCTCTAAGGAAGAGTTGATGTCACAACAATGCCACTGCGATTCTCTGTATGCAACAACAACTTCAGTTCGTGAGGAGGAGCTTCGTTTGTTATCTCACATTACAGAACAGAAGCAGTATTTATAATTACAGCCCTTTTGTTGTTTCTCCCCACAAGGTGTCCGTTACAAAACTGACAATTCCTGCTAGCAAAAGAAATACTATATCCCCCTGTTACATGCTTCAGGCTGTTTGCCTGTGTTGCATTCACACAAGAAGGCTACCTGCAGTAAAACTGCTTTTTCTATTCATCAGTCTATCTCTGTCATGGCTCATTTATGTGTGAACATGACTGACTGAAGCCAACATTATCCAAAACTGACAAATGCCAGACCTACAGTTCAAGCAGCCCCTTCCTTAAGATAATGTCAAGGGCCAGCTGTTTGAAGTAGTGGGACAATAAAGTAGAAGTAGAGAGACAATCAGGGTCAAATTGATCCAATTCCCTGTGTGTAAAAGGGATTCTGCCTAGTAACACACAGCTCTTTTTACTCTCCAAACACATTAGCCCTTAAACAGGGACCTAGCCTTCAATAAAACGTGTGACCAACACAAAAATGCTGAAGTTTTAAGTTGGTTTCTTTAGACATTTCCTTCCAAGGTCTTTCATTACAATGTGGTGCAAACTCAATATAAAATGCAACTGGCAACCAGAGTTTTTTGGTTATTTTTAGTGGGATGTTTAGACTGAGAAGTCCAGTGATGATGCAGGGTTTGTCATCTTTTCCCTTTTGTTTTGTATTTGTTTAACAATTCATTTGCATCTGTTAATAAAATTAAACCTGAGAAACGAATAAGAGGCAGCTCCTTTCAGTGATGTTCCCAATTCTCACTGCCAATATAGCAAACTGAGTTCCTGAATACATTTCTTTATATTAAGTCTCCATAGAACACAGAAGTTAACACAAATATTCATTCAAAATTACCAGCTACCTCTGCACTGCAGTACCTATCAGGTCTGGAATTCAACAAGATATTTTACTGAACTTCCAGAAGACACAGCTGAGCAATAATCACTAAAGACTCAAGAGAAAATTTGGTACCTTTAAGGATTATGATACTCAACTTCTATACATTTTCATTCCTCCATCCCCTAATTAATAAGCCCCTGGAGCTGCACATGAACACCTATCTTTTAAAATTTTTTTTGTGGATAGAGACAGATCTATATATTTGAGTAATCAGAAAGGTGGAGGTTTTTTACTTCTGTCTCTCATTTCCCAGCTGCCACTTACTCAGCATGTTGAAGGACCCACAAAAGGAGATTCTATTAGCTTCCATTTTCAGCACAAATCCAAAAGAAGGAGGCCAGGCCTGCTATGTGGACCATGTAGTTAGTTCTGTTGTATTTCTGGTATTTTTTAAATTTGCTATGAATCATTAAAAAGGACACCACATTTCATACTAACTTTTTTGATTGGAGGTGCTGGCCTGCCTGAGGCTTTTGCAGCCCTGGCTCTTCCCTCCTGGGCAGCATGCTTGCAGAGCTTGGAGATTTGCAAGTAGCCACCATGACTCTAATCTGCTTCTGTTCCCACCTTTCCCACTGAGAAAATATAGAGTCTAGACTGCTCTGGAGGAGAGAAAAACAAGAAGGAAGAGAAGAAGAGTTGGGATGCTTAGCTGTCTTTTCTGGACCGACTTGGCACCCTTCCACACATTCCTAGCAAACCCCTGGTTTGTCTGCAATGTGGCTAAATACAGACTAGTACCATGTGGGTAGCAGAAATGAGATCAAATGAGGATTTGGTGCACTTTACAGAGCCCCAAATGCCCTTGAGGGTGTTGGGCTGCCACAGGCAGGAGGAGATTTGCTTCAGTGGTAAGGGTTTTCTGTAGACATGGCCTTTTGGAAATTCCTCTCTCTTTTATACCTTTTTATATAAGCTTACATAATCAATAACAGTGCTTCCTCTAAAAGATATGGTGCTTCTGTGCGTTTCTCAGTGGATAAGGATTTAACCTCTGTCATATTCTTGCTCAGCTAATCAAAGTGCTTCTATGACAGAAGTAATCAATAGCAGACTGCAGGCCTTAGTCCTGGAGCTCTGTAGACAGTAAGAAAATTTCTGTCTCCTGGCCTGAGTCTCAGTCTTTCCATCACACCAAATGCCAGAGCATGCAGCCCTCCAGGATGAAGCACACTGATCATGGTCACCATTGTTGGTAGTTAGTCACGAAGCTGGTGTGACTGTGCTCAGACATAGAAAGGTTCCTGCAGGACATCACGCCAACAGAAAGCACAACTGCGTTACTCTCAACGATATCCGGAGAAACCCATGTATTTCAACCAATGAAGGAAGGAAACATCAAGAACTCAGGCCAGCCCTTACAAATAGCACATAGTCAATATTGTCTGTCGAAAGACTTAAATAATAACTAGGATAGAAATCATATCTATGCGAGTGAAAAGCATTAACTATTGAGAATACCATCTAAAGGGTTTTTTAATGTCATATTATCAGTCCAGTATGTCAGAAAAACACAGTAGCACCATTTTTCTTGACAGTAAAGAAGCTAAGCTTTTCTATAGAGCAGCATAAGCTTTGAGGATTTAATGGAATGCACAACATAAACACAACACAATATTTACAACTTCTATTAACCTTGTGTCCAAAGACTTGCTCTGTACACTGTCTTTATAACTGTCAATAAGAGAGGGTCCATGATTTAGGACCTGTGCATAAGTACCACAATTTTAGGGGCATTTCTGTCACAGCAGAGGAGCCCTGAAGAGGAGGTACAAGGACTCTCTGAAACAATACCTCGGTTTTGGCCATATTGACTACCATCAGTGGTTCACTCTGGCCTCCAATCGGGAGATGTGGAGACACACCATCCATAACGCTGCTGCCTCCTTTGAGAACGCACGCAGAATTAGTCTCGAAGAGAAAAGACAACGCAGAAAGAACCGCGCCTCGCCAATACCACCTAAGGAGACTTCCCACTGTGCCTTTTGCAACTGGACTTGCCTATCCCGCATCGGCCTTTTTAGCCATCAGCACGCTTGTAGCAAGTGTGGGTAGAGCCCTTCCCATATCTTTGCTCACAAAGGCTAGCCATGAAGATGAGTAGGTCTTCTCAAATTAGCAGCAAGAATTACATGCTTAAGAAATCTAGTCCTATTTAATTTTTTCTGAAGCACACATCATCAAACTGTCAGTCCACAACCCATGTCTTTCCAATAACACAAATCAAAGAAAAGAATGAAAGCAGAGCACTAAACTATCTGTAGGATACTACTTGGGCAGTTTACAGCAAGCATTATATGATACAGTAGCCTCCAAAAGTAGAGAACTGTATGTGATGGCACAGCGATACCTCACAATCCTATGTGTGTATGAATTTATGCTATCAGAACAGCTCTAATTATATGAGAAAAATTTATAGACAAAAAAAAATATATCTTTCCTGAGCTTTATCCACACTGATGATTAGTCAAAACATTCTGCTTACCTCTCTAGCTCCAGAAAACAATTCAGCATACACTGGAATCTGGCAACTTTCCATGGTTTTAAAATTGCATTGGGAAGAAAATGCCTCATGTACAAGGCATGTAATTGCACATGAAAGTGCAGGCTCTTTATTTCATTTGTTAGTAACTGCTTTGATGTGTTTAAATTTGATTTTCATGGATATGGGAGGATAAAAGCGAATCTGAAATACTCAGAAAAAAAACCTAAATCAAGAACCAGGTAGTCTGTCAAGTCCTGCACTTCTGTTTAGGCAAGTGATGAAACCACATCTGGATACAAAACCAAGCCTAACCTGCTTTTCTGCAGCTGCTCTAAAGTTTAAGGTAAGCAAGGCTCATTAATTTCACCAGGCAGAAGACCTGATACAGTAATCTTCAGGCCTTCAGAAGGAAAGTGGATACACCACTGAGCAGAGCTCTTACACTGTGGCTGTGACATGGGCTATGTACATTGGAAAGTGACTTAAGGAGCACCTCCACACAGGCGCACCTCCGAGCTGTGAGGCTGGGGAAGTGAACATACTGAAAATGGACTGTTTCAGTTCCTGGTATTGATGTTTTTGCTTTTTCCAGGTTTAAACCAGTTAACTCCCATAGCACTTCTCAGCATAGGCAGAAGGCAAAGTCTGCACATGTGACTCCATGGAGGTGGGAAATGTAGACAGCAGGCATGGAGGTGGCAGGACTTCGTCACACACTGGAGGCTCTGTGTGCCCAGTTACACACTTCTTTATTCCATTGCACACCCACATATATTCATCAGAGCTTAGAAAAATAAGTAAGCCCTTAACTCTCCCCTACCAGTTGTGTATATAGCCATGGGCTAAAGTGACGTAATACCAGTCACTACAGTGAGTTACTGTGTCTGTTTGCTGATTTTGCCTGGTCTGATTATTACTTGTGCTGTGAACACAGTGAATAGTGTTTGAGGTTTGGAGAGGAGCACAGAGAGAAGAAGAACAACCAACAGAGTCCCAAACCTCAGCTTGCTTTGATAGTTTACTAATATTATATTTCTTCCCACTGTCATGTTAGGTGGTATGCTGAGGTTTTTATATATACACACTTCTCCTCACTCTTTTTCAGTTCTATTTTTACATGATCCTTGCCTATATGTACTCTAGAATTTGCTCCCAAGTCCCTGAGCATGCACAGGGACAGGATGGGGAGTCTTCTTCAACACACCAGGATGAATGTCTGGCTCCTGTTCCCTTCTATATCACTATATTCTTCACTGGGCAGCTTGATGGACTGCCAGATGAGACAAAACATGGAGAAAAACACTACAAGTGAGTGGTGACACCCTGGGTGAAAATGCCTGCGTTGAAGAATATCGGTGAGAAAATGCAGTGGGAAGACAAGTTCCAGAAATTACCCCAAATAGTCTTTTCTGGAGGCAGGGGAGCTATTCAAGAGGTCATTAGCAATCTGCAGAAAAATAAGTCTATTTTGAGGCTAAGAGGGTATGGTAAGCCTGCCTCCAGCAGCTGGAGGTTCAGAGAGCTGAGGGAGTGCACAGAGTTCTCCACCCAGGAGCCCAGTGATCTCCACCAACCACACATGCATATGAAGGAATCTCTGACACATTGCAGGCAGCCAAGGATGAGTCAGGAGTCCTGACTGACTCGTCCTTCCCCTGCCCACTACCCCAGCAAGGGAATTTGATACTGCATACATTTTAAATCACTGCAATGATGCATGGTCAACCACTATTTTAGAGTACATCTGTGATGGAGTCACTAGCAGCCAAACATGCACTTGAAGTGCAACAGATGTTTTCTGTCTCCATTGGTGCAAGCAGCTGGCTTGGGAAGAAGAGAGATTTCCTGAAGTAGATTCCCAGTAGAGGTATTTTACATTTGTGAAAGGCTCATTACTGAGAAATGAGAAAGAAAGTTATTAGTCCTTTGAAGACAAATAAAGCATTTCTAAATCACATCAAACATACATGGGCTTAAGCAACACTGTTTGCACTTTCAAATTTTGTGTAAACTTTCAAAGTGTCCTTCTGTGGGCTTGCCTCTCTCAATAGGTGGCCTGAGGCCCAGACACCCCCTTCATTTTTAAGAATAATCTGTTAAAGAAGAGTTAAGAACTCCTTCTTTTTTTCTAAATGTTATTCTGAACTCCATTTCTTAACTTTCTTTGTCTATAAAGTGGGAAGATTATTTTCTTCACAACCTATTAAGGTTGATTAATGGATGACCAGGCATGTATTTAGATATACAGAGCAATGCCTTAGTATATTAAATTTAAACCTTTCCCATTAGGCTGTGACAAATATCTCTTTATTTCTACCAGAGGTACACATAGGTAGACAAATTGAGTTCATCTTATTGTAAATTAAGACCTCTGTGTTTAGTTCAGCAGTGTTAAGGCAGAATGCAGCTATGGTCTTCTGACAGGTCTAATACCTGCAACTGCATGGAAAAGTTACATTTCAGTAGTAGCGCTAAAGTCAGTTAGAATGCAAAGAAATAGTTTCAAAATTCAGTAGCTTTCATAAAGAATAATCTCATTTTTATTTATTTTAACAGTCCTATGAAATTCTGCAATAACTGTATAGTTCTAACACATTCTACATGATGGTTAAGTAAAACTTGGTGGGAAAGTTACAATTTCCTCTGCAATTCCGGACTGTCTTGGCAAACACACTCATCAGAACAGCATCAAAAAATGATAGTTTTATGCTGGACATAGGATATGAGAATAGATTGATTTCCATAAGCATTTTCTTGTGGAAAATAGAATTTGCCTGTACTAAACAGGGGACTCTGTCTATATATTAATTCTATTTGATTCTGTGGTTTGGCATGTTACCTTGGTGTGAAAACCTGACATTATGTACGAGGCTTGCCTGCCTCCTTTCTGTCTTTATCTCCCTGTGAATGATAATTCCAGTAAGTGGTGGCACTGAGCTGGCAGTGGAAGGTCATTAAGCACTGAGTCATTTAGACACGGAGAAATGTGATGGAGCAGAGTTTTGGTTCAGATTTAGCAGAGTTGGGCTGACTGAGCAGCCACATCTCTAACAAGGAGTACCTCCTCAAGGACCCTGCAAGCCCACACTCTGGGGTGATTACCTGTGGTTGTAGTTCTTTATTTTAAGTGAGCTAAATCCCACGATATGTATAAACTAAACATACCATTTAAGGGCAGGTAAGGGCAAATGTCATCATCTGACGACCACTTTTGTAACAAAGGTCATAGGACTTTCTGGAACTAATTAATAAAGCTTTTCATAGAAGGATATGTTTTCTTCCCCAAATCAGAGTCCAAGTGTGCTAGAGGTGCTGCATTTTCAAGTTACATACCTGACCTTCAGTGCTTCACATGTGGAAGACCTGCAGAACTTCTCTTATGGCCCCCCAAACTCCAGATGCAGGAGAGGCAGGAGCAGCCAAAACCTGGTCTGTGTGGTGGGTACTTGCAGGCTCAGGGGGAGGAGAGACCTCTCTGTGTCCTCCTTGGGCAGCAGCTGTGGTAGGCTTGGAAATCCCAGAGGAGCCTTGGAGGGTTTTCATTAACAAAATGATTTTTTTTCTGGAGTAATTATGAAGCTTTTGAGGTTCAATTCAATTCTGAACACTGTTTTATTTGCCAGCACTGCAGAACACTGAGCCCACCCCAATGCAAACAATGAGAAAAATGTCTTTTTCAAATGTGATGACACATGTGTGATCACAGCTACTACCCCTCTCTTCCAGAAGAATGACTGCAATAAGACAAAGCTTATAACCATTTACAACAGCCTAAGGGCAAACTATTTCTAACTTTCCAAAGGAGGTCACTGATTCTTGGAGAACCGCATGTGTTGGTTAGTATTTTGTTTAAATACCACATATGTCTATTGAGAAGGCAGCCACATAAGTGCTACAGAAGAACATTCTTTTTCAGAATTTTTCAAAATACTTTGTTCTGGTGAGTGAGGACACTTTACCATTTAAGAAAATGTAGGGAGTCTTTCAGCACATTGATGCCTTTTCTGAGACTGTCACCAAGGCTTTGAATGCTCTGGCAGAATTTTACTGGTATGGTCAAGATCAGTAGGCTGAAACATTGGTCCATTTCTCCTATAAGTATTTGAGAGGGCTGGTGTTGCCAGGTCACCACACTAAGGGTTTGAGCCAAATTTGGACCACAGAATGTCGAAGTATGTAAAGGAAAATTGTGCTTTGGGAAATGTTCTTTGGAGTATAAATTCTCTTCACCACTGAGCCTAGCTGAGTTGCAGGTGGTCTTTACACAGAGAATTTCCAGATAATCACTTTCTCTTCTGAATCATGGCTGTCTGCTTGCACACATGGACTTTGCCTAACCGGGTGATGTACATCACTGTCGCGGGTTAGGGCTGGGCCAGCCACTAGTGCGTACAGACGCTCTCTAACCTCCTCTTCCCCCCCCGAAATGGGAAGGGAAAAGGAGTGAGGCAGAGAGACTTATGAGTTAGAGAAGAAAAACTAGAACAGCTTTAATGAAAGAATAATGGAAATAACAGTGAAATGATAAAAATAATTATATACAACTATATATATTAGCCCGATATTGAACCTGGCTCCCTGCCCTTGATGTTGCAGAGCAGGGGGCACTGGGGAAGTCCCAGGCTCAGCAGTGGCAGAAGCTGGATACAGGGAGCTGGATTTGGGAACTCAGGATCCGGATCAAAAACAGGAGGTCAGATAGAGTCCTCCCTGGACACTGGCCATTGCAGAAAAAGGGACGAAACCTTCATGATCACTCAATCATCACTGCATATGATGTATATGGGATGGAATACTCTCATTGGTCACCTGTCCTGTCTACTACTCACCCGGACATGCAACCTTTTACTTCCTTGTGACCCCCCTTTACTACCCGGCACCCCCAGTGTGGCACACAAGAGCCAGCAGTGACCTTGGTCACTATAGGAGTAAGTATAAGCAAGAGCCTTTCTGCAAACAGTCCCAGGCAGTAACCACAAACATCAGGTGTTATCACCGCCAGTTGCAGACACTGTCTGCCGAAACATGCTGCTGACTTCAGAAAGTGCAGCCTTTCAGAAGAGACTAAACTGGCAAGTAAAAATCCCTAACAGAATTGGGGTTTTTAGCTAAAACCAGGACAATTGCTCTCTCTTCTGTGGGCTCAGTCTTGTCCACTTTCCATCCCCACAGTAACCTACTCTCATCATCCCAAATTCTCATCATCCCTCATTCACCACAACATATTCAAACCAGTAACTGCCACCTCTCCAAATACAGCTCACACGAAATACAGTACCATGAAGTTCCTCACAATACCCAGCTCGCTGTAGCCAGTGTCAGGTAGTGCTGGGGGGACACCTCTGTGTCAACTCAGAGTTGCACAACATTGTGAGTTTGGGAGGCTTTTTTAGTGCAAATGTTGACAAAAATATGCCATTTCCTCTTTGATAAAGTAGTTTTCGGTAGACTTTTAGTATATATGATTAATGATTGATAGTTTGCTGTTGAGTAAGGGATTGTCTTTTATAATATGAGGTAAACACATATTCCACTGTTTCTAGAAACGGGTCCTAAAGTTCTAGTTTACAAATTTAAGAAGCTATCCCCATGCCAGACCTGGTCTAAGCATTACTTAAACTAAAAGCTCCTATGAAACAAGCTGGAGAGACATGGAGGACAGAGCCTGTTACCCTAGGCAAGTCATCGAACTGTATTGCTTCATAAACAGATTAAGCAAAATGGAAACACAGGTTTATATCTCCAAGTACAAGTAGATTTAAAAACACCTCAATTCAATAGTCAAAAAGAAATCTGTTGCTAAATCCTTGCTCAGAATTTTTCAGGGACAGATACTACAATTTTCTTTTTAAGCTAGTATTTTCTCTCAGCTGCAACTCTTTTTCCTCTTGGCATTAAACCACTCTGCTTCACAAGCTACTTACAGAGTGGCCATGTCCCTTTTCCTGCTGGTGAAGGCAAAAATCTAGAAGCCTGTCTCCTAGGGCAAGCTATCATTGTCGTGGCAGTTCTAGGATCTTCCCTCCCTCTGAGTCCTGTTTGACCACCTTCACCAAATACGGAAGACTGGATCTATATGCACATTTCCAGATGACATCTCTTCAGCATTGCACCCTCTGGCATGTGCGAGATATTTCCCTAAGACACCACCTAGAGTTGCCTTTTTCTCAAAGGCCTGTTATATTTCTAGCTGCTTTATGCTCAGCAGAGGGTCTCAGAATTTTCTTTTACTGCCAGCCAACAGCCTTATAGCAGAAATGTTTCATTCCCAGGTGAGTGAGTGACCCTGTGCATGCAGCAGCAAATACCACACTACATCCATAGTTGTGCTCCATCCGCAATTGCGTCTGGACCTTCTTCTGAGATTCTCCCATTCCCTTTGGTGCCAGCTATTCTTCCTACACCTCCCGGAGCCACCATCCAGCTCATTGCAATTTCTCATTTGGACAAAGAATGTCTTCACAAAAATAGTAAGAGGAAGACCAGATGACTGATTGCATTTTTACACTCCTATTCATTCCTCTTTGCAGTCTTTCTACCAGCACACAGCTACCCTAACTCCTCCTCTGCCACATTAACATGCATTCCATTCCTCCTCATGTCCCCTACTCAAGCAGATTTTTGTCACCAAACTGATGGCTATTACCACAGCTTGGAATTTATATTTTTACTGTGTAATTAAAGTACATAAGCAACCTCATAGAAACCATTGAACATATACAAGATGTAGGGGGAAAAAACATCTTTCTCCTACATAACATAAAAATGACAGAAAAATTATAGAAATCTATATCCAGACTCTCTATTTCCTCGGATTTATATTTAAAATATGTATTAAAACCAAAATAAAATAAAAAAACTAAAACAAAACAACAACAACAAAAAAACCAAAACCCAAACCAAAATAAAAGAAACAAATTAAACAAAAACCCACAAAAATCCCAAACCACAACTGAAGACATGCCACTGAAGGCATGAAACCACAATAAGCTGGGAAATTAAGTTCACAAAAAGTTAGGAGCCTGCTAGAAATGAAATAGTCCTGGAAAAGGAGATGTTAGGATGTCACTTAACAAAGTTGGAATTTCTCATCTATCCCAGGTCAATGGATAACCCTGACTCCTAAGAGCAGAGTGGGAGGAGGGAGGGACAGAGCTCCTAGCAGTGGAAAAACAAAAGTGAAAGCAAGGAAGAGTGACATCTGGAAACTTCTACAGATACTGTAGTATTGAATCCAGGATCAAATCACGTAGGGCTTTCTTCTGCACATATTTTTTTTTTTGACAGTATTGTATCAAACAGCAACTTGTGAGGAACACAGTGTTAGGAGGACAGGGCACTGTCAGCAAGGAAACACAGGAAAGTCCTGCCTGTACCAGCTACACCCTCCTGTATCAGCCCTACTTGCAGCACCCAGGGTCTTGCTACCTGCCAGCAAAACCTCTTTGATGAGTGCACCTTTTGGCCAGGAGCTACACTGGGGTTTGCCATCAGCCACACCCGAAGCAGCGGCTATATTTGAGGCCAAGTACCTGAACTGTTGGCATCTCCCTCTTCTGCACCTGCAGTAAGGGGTCTCATGTCAACGTCGCACCATGACACCTGCCACAGAGGCTTTGGGCAACATGGGCATGCAGGAATCAAATCAGAGAGATGCTACAGAGGCTCACATTTTTTTGATCTATGGGGCCTAGGAAGACATGGACTGATGGTCAGTCTACATGCCAAAGAGGCACAGATGTTCACTGGTGCCTTCTGGGACCCATGGCCATTCCTTCAGTGACACTACATGTGCACCCTCATCATGCATGAAAGCCAGGTTGTAAAGAGCTAAAATCCCTTTGGCATCTGTATCTACCCAGACAGACACAGCTATACCAGCTGTCCCTTGGTCTCCTGAGAGTCACGACTTCCCTTCAGGGCCAGTTTCTCCCTCCCAGATTATGGTGGTGTGTTCATGCTGTCTTCTTTACCAAACAAGCCAGCAAAGTGGGATCTAGGCAAGAAACTCATCTCCCTGGGGACCCACCTGCTGCATGCTTGTTGTTGTGGGTAGCCAGACACCCAAGTCAGGGACTTGGTGTTAATAGACACAGCTGTGTGACTGTACACAGCAGCACGCCTCCTGCCACGTACCCTGAGATGCAAAGTGGGGCCTTCATTAGTTTACAAGGGATTGCTGTTGCAGATTGTGTCAGCATCAGCATTCTCCCCAGTACAGTTTCATTGCTTCTTTCTTGCTTTGATGTGCTCAAAGCCTAAGACAAAAAAAAATCAAAGAGCAAATTGGCATACCTGGTAAGAACAGGAGGAGTTTAGGGCTGACTAGTCTCCTCTGAATAACAGACTGTTATGTTTCCTCCAGATGTTGTTTCAAGACTGGAATCCGGACAGACACATCTAAGAGCTTGGCACTTCGTACCTAAAACAGGTGCTTCCTGATGTCCGCTGTGCCCTACAGCCAGAGTCTGACCAGTGGAACAACTCCTCATGTGAAGGCCACACTCTCCAGCTGCCACTGCTGATCGAGTCATCTCTCTGCACCCAAATCCCAGCTCTTGTGACCAGCGTGAACGGAGCTCATGAAACAGACTGATCTTATCAGGTACTGGACGAGCTTCTCCGAGTTCCACAGCAGCACCAGCCATTCCGAACCGCACATCTATCATCTTGGAGCAAGTCTTAGTATATGTGGCAAACGTTCACAATGCTGTAGTTTCCTTTCTAGACCCCTGTAGTTATTGTTGTGCATGTCCTGTTTTTCATAATTATGTGACATCTAGATCAGTGGGAACCCCAGTAAAGGGCAGAGTGAATATAACAGGTCTGACACAAAAGGAATCCAGTAATAGGATTTGTGCATTTTAGGTTTAATTATTTAGCATTCTTTGTCCAGTGCTCATATTATTTTCTTCAGTTACACAATGGTTGTGTTCACAGAATAGATTAGATTTCTATCAGAAAAAAATTACTTAGTCTATAATTAACTACTAAAATGTATATATTATCTGCATATCCACATGTACACAGAGGCAACAAATGGCTTAGCAAAAAGTATATGAAACGCACTGTGTTTTTCATTACATGTGCCATTGAAAGTACTTGCCATTGAAAGTACTATAGGAAAATATATCCCCATGATGTTATGAGTGAAAAGTATTGGCAGAGAAAATAAAAAAGAATAAAAAATACCTGCTGAGCTACACTAAAAAACAAAATATAAAGGACTGACACAGGTAAACATAAAATTCTGAAAGTCAAATTTACAGAAAAATTAGGTTAAAACTTAACTGCAATGATATATTTTGAGTATAAAAGCATGAAACAAAGGCACCATAACAAAAGTCTGTTGTGTAGTAAGGCTTGCTAGAGTCCCTGTTGCTGCAAGGTAGTTATGTACTGTATTGGTTTTGTCTGGCCGGATTTCAGTGGCGAGGGGGCTGTAGGGGCGGCTTCTGCAAGAAGC
>NW_009723480.1:653-1180 GCF_000703405.1 Apaloderma vittatum | reverse complement strand
CTTGTGCACCCTGTTTCTTGCCCAGTGCTGCGATTGCTGTTGGAATGGGATACCCCCGAGTGCCCAAACTTTTCCCATAAAGCCAAAATAGGGGAGACAGAAAGGTCTGGGACTGTCCATATCGACATCATGCCAGACTGGTCTAGGACGTAATTCCTTCAGGCAGACTTATTTTAATTGTCCTCGTTTCCTTGTGGTTTGTGGGCTCTCCCAGGATCCTTTCCTTCCGTGCCCAACCCAGAGATCGAGCGGCCTTCATTTAATTTGGAAAAGTCAAGGAAGATAAACTGAATGCAGATGGTGCAGAATACCCATACAGCAGTTTAATTAATTGCTTTTAAATGTTAAGTCAAAATAGTTTCCCTGACCGATCCTATATAGGCAAATCCTTAGTTCCCTTACACCACTTGCAGAGCATATTCAGCTAATTAGGTATTCTCAGTCCTGACATAGAGCAATGCACAGGATGGTAATCAGCAATGATTGACTGGAAATAGCTCTTCTAAACCAGGCTGTACCTGCTGGCC
>NW_009723480.1:0-561 GCF_000703405.1 Apaloderma vittatum | reverse complement strand
TGTGCTGCTTTCCCAGCCACAAACCACCTCCCCACCCTTTTTCCCGGTGCTCTCCGGCTAGATCTGGCACCGAGAGTTTCCAGCACAGCATCTAGATTTGCCAACAGGCTGCCTGGGGGAAGAACGGGATCTGGGAGGTCACAGTGGGTGTTTAGGAGCTCAGCTGAGCCGCAGCCAAGAGCCTCGCCAGACTTTCAGAGCTATTGCATTGCATATCCCACCCCTGAGTGAAACCTCTGCCTCCCGCTTGGGTTTTACACTGTAAGAGAGCTGCATTCCCCCAAAACTGCTGAGGGATCAGCAGTCCTGCTTAGAAGCCTTGCTTTGCCTAAATCACAGGGAAAAAACTCATAAATCTCTGCACAGAGAACCCCATTCCCAGCCGGGCAAGTCCCTGTGTGACAGCAGCTTGTCCTTGAGTGCTCTGTTCTCTCCTCTTAGCTTTAGCTAAACTCTTCCTGCAGCGTACGAGTGCTTAAGACGTGCAGGGTTTGACCTCAGGCCAGTGAAATATCCGGAGGTCTTTTCTCGCTTTCAGACAGCAGCTATTTTGCTTCTGCG
>NW_009723479.1:0-33104 GCF_000703405.1 Apaloderma vittatum | reverse complement strand
CATAGAGGATGAATGTGAAGGTGAGTATGGCGCTTGGATGGAACGCCTCCCAGGTGCGCATACGAGTATGTATGGAGAGTGCAGGGCTCTGTATGGAGCTGCAGCCTCGCCACCCACTACCCGAGCAGGTGGCACTCTGAGTCCCCTTGTGCCTCAGGGCTGTCCTCTGCCTCGCCCCCACCCCCAGAGCTTGTCTAGGTCTGGTGCACCAGCACATCTGTCTAGGGACATCCAAATCTAGGGCAGGGGATTTAGTTGAATAAACCGTTTACAGTTAATTGTGTTAAGTGCTAAAGTAGTGTAGAAGGAAAAGCAAATGAGAGATGGGGACAAACTGAATCCTCTTCAGTATTAAGACCTTAGAACTGCTGTTTTATAAGATGGAACCAGAGATGCTGAAGGGGACAGTAGGGACATTGCAAACTTAAAGCCTTTTTACTGTGTTACTTTATAAAAAAAATTTACATATTAAAAATAACACCAAAGAACTGGCTTTTAATCTGATTTGTGTTTATAGCCAGATCATAAAACACACATGGGGATAGACATGACAAAAGCCCAGGTTCTATGGAGAAAGCCTTTCCTTTCTGCCACCTTACCTCCTTCTGTGCTGTGATGAAATTACTACTAGATATCTTAAAATGTGTTTCTGAGCTGTTACAGGAAAGTGAAAGCATAAACTGCAGAGAACTTGCCTCCTCACCAGGTTCTACAATACCTCTAAGGGTGATGGAGCAAACCACAGACCAGGCTCTCATTCTTTCTCTCCCCTCACTCTGTTTCCACTCAACAGCAGTCAACTCAGAAAAATGTGGCCAAGATAAGCAAGTCACAGCAAAGCTGTACTTTGCTGAGGCAATGTCAGGAGTTTTATATTTACAGAGACATCAGTGTTTTTCATTTTGATTCTGAGGTGAATTTTTCAGTCCTAGATAGAGGATGTGTCCTGCAACCCGAGTAGGCTGTACAAGGAGGCAGTGCAGGATGGTGCCTTTTCCTGGTACATCATTTGTCTTACTGAGCATAAATTTCTGCAAGGTATGAGAGCAGTTGCCAGTATGAGTCCATTAAAAGTTGTGGCATTGCTTTTGACTCTTTCTCTTCCAGGTGCAGCACAAAGTAAGTGAACTAGGAGGAATTGCTGGTACCTCTTCAAGAGGAAGTTGTTTGCTGGCAGCAATACTTCTCTTACACATAATTCCCTTAGATTGACTGTTAGGAGCTCAAGATGCTTTTCCTGTTTTAAAGGCTCTGGGATTTTGGAAAAAAAACCACCATAAATAGAGACTTTTTATCATTATTGTTTTAAACCTGAATCACTGAAATGGGAGTCCTAGAGAAAAGTGACTTTATTTTCAGAAGTTCTGAATACCTCAGTTCTCATTGGCTCTGTTGAACCTATCTCTTCAGATTTTCTTTTCTGTGAAGTCACAAAGGAGTTTCAAGGAAATGTTAGGAGTATCTATACTGTAAAATGAACCTATGAACTGGTACAAACAAGTTTTAAAGACAGCTATAAGCCAGTTTATAGGTAATCTGGTGCCAGGTAAAATCATTCATAGCGTTAGCATTCAACTGTACACACAAACTATGCTAATTACATGCAGCCATGCTGTTAGTCCTAGGCTTTATCCTTCTCAGTGCATGGAGGTGGCATATTCCAGACTGTACAGATGTGTTTCCCTTTAGTCCAAAACAAATGCCGAAGTGCATTTTTTTTCACTAATGGCAGTGAATGCTTGCAGAATCCAACAGCTGCATAGGCATTAGCACGTGAGCTGTTAAAGATACTTGTTAGACGAGCATAGTCTTTCTGCAGATAAATGTTTATTTGGCATTAGAATACAGAAAGACATGAAACCCTAAGATAGCCATGCAGAGCCTGGCACGAGCATGCTTTGACTTTCCCTGTGCCACAGCTAGCCAAAGTCTATACTGGCAACACCTTGTGGGAAAGAGTTTTCTTCTCAAGGTTTTTAAGTGTTCATTCCAAGAAGGTGCTGCTGTGCATCATGCTTCTGCTTTTCTTTGCTGATTTCTAGCCTAGACTTGATGGAACTCCTTTCTTGTAAATGTCATGTCTTAACAGTTGGGAATTGCTGCTCTAGATGATCTTGTAATAGCATCACTGTCTCTGCTTTCAATTTAAAATGATTGTTCAGGCCTTAAACACTCACAAAGAACAAGGCCCAGTGTTGCCAGTGAACTCACATCTGCCTTCAGCTGAGAGGAGGGAGTAGGAGACACTTGGGATGAAAGCCACTGAGCTCCATAAGGAGAGCAGACGGTGCCCCTGCTGGGTTTCAAGCAATTTGCTCATTCTCAGCAGAGCTCACATATTTCTCTCTTTTATTTTTTGGACGTGTTTTTGATTGTGCAAGTCAGATCAAGATTAAAAAAAAGCTCAAAGCGAGGGATCTCCCCTCCTAGTAGAGGCCAATATGACCTAACACTTAGTGTCTAGTTACAGTTTCTCCCCAGAGGCTTTGCTGGGAGCATTTATCTCCTCCTTGGGCCTTTGTCCTAAGAGCCTTCAAGGATGCTGGAAGTCAGTAGTGCCACTTCTTTAGATGCTGATCCTAAATCAGATCAAGCTCAAGATAATGAATGTTCAGATATGACGTTTAATGAATGCTTCTGGCTAGAATAATCCTGTGCATTTCTGCTTGAGGACTGGTTTGTTTGGTTTTTTTTAATTGTAAACATCCTTCATGCAGCTGCTCCAGGGACACGTTTAGGAAACAGTGGCTGGCTGTGTATAAAAGATTTCAGCTCATCTTGACCTACATTTCAATTTTTGTAGTTTACAAGCCACGGACTGTAACCAGCAAAACCCTCAGAGAGCTTATATAGCTTCTGTAGGGCAAGGCACAGGAAACAAATGAAGGATGAAGTTACCCAACTGAAGTGTTTGGAAGACTGACTTACTGAAGCTGAACTATAGGGTTCAGATGATTATCAGGTGATCAGGAGTACAGGGAGCAGAGCTGCATAAAAGGAGTAAATATAACCTCTCCTTTTGCTTTTTGCTTTCTTCCTGATTCATTCTCTCACTTGCAGTCTTTCTGTACAATCTTTTAGGCTCCTTTCAAGATAAAGTTCAGAAGTTACTTAAGTTAATTGCACGTTTTATACATGCTTCCTTCTCACTTAAACTTCTGCTCCAGCAATTGCTCCATTGCTTAAGTATAGGCCTTGTTCTTGATATGACACCTTATTAAGTGAGGAAACTAGTAGAATCAGATGCTTAGGAAGTAACTTTGTTGGGAAGGAACGCAATCATCTATTTCCCAGAGCCAATTCTTTTTCTCTTACTGGCATGTGGGTGCCTGGCTTTGCACTCATTTTAAAAAGCAATGCAGCTTCTAGCCTCTTAAGATTAGAAGATAATCTTCTAAAAGTGAGCCACTGTAATATCTTCCCAAATCTGCAGGCAGACTAAATTATCATTCCTCATCCTGCTTGTGTCTTTGCTGACCATGAACGCAGAAAGCTCTGTGAGTTTCATGCTGCAAGTAGTGATTGAGTACCTAAGAAGGAAGGAAGCCAAGCGGTCAGATACAATGTAGTACTAACATAAAGCGTTTAGACTAGCATTAGTTTACTCAGCTCAGGAGTAAGAAACGTATGAATTAGATGTGTCAGCAAAAGACCACATAAGCAGTTTAAGTATCTCTGGTAAGATGTACAGTTATGCGAGTCTACACTTTTAGGTTTGTTAGGAAAAGCAACAGGCCTATAAGCATTTGCCTGTTGGGTAAATTACAGATTTGGAAAGTCTATAGCTGTTTTATCCTCTTGTATTTAGAGGCTGGAATAATATATAAGATAGCAGCATAAATAAGGAAAAGCTAGCAACTTCACTAATTTTAATAACGGCTAAAATGTACAACTTGTGTTTCAAAGTAACAACCTGTTCAGACTAGCAGACCAAATATTTGGTTGGACAGCAAAAACTCTTCATGATCATTTTTAATAAAACCACTTGTGGTGGCTGAGAACTTCCATTTTCACACCATAAAACATTAGAAACATTAACTACTTCTGACTGTTGCTGAAGGAAATCCATCAGCAGAGTACCATTGGTTTTCATGAGTCAAGTGATTGATGAAGGTAGTAGTTATTCTGTATTACACAAGAAGGCATCAAGAAACAGCTACCGACTGAGGCTAGATTGAACCAACAAATTAATGGATCACTACAAAGACAATCAACAGAAAGACAATATTGCTACTCGGCATCATGCAGTTACCTTTATCCTTTTCTTTAAGAAATGGAAACAGATAGGAGCCGCGCATATGGGGAAGGCACAGCTTGTTGTCCTGAAGCTCTTACTTCAGCAGAACTAAGTGCGGGTTGACAGAGGGGCGGATTGAGATGATTCAGAGGCTGGAAAAGTTCAGCAAATATGTTTATTAACCATTTCCACCAGAGCATACTTATGTTCTGCTCATGTAATAGCTGAGAGCTAGAGAGCTTCCATTACATGTGCAGTTAGTTCCTGTTCTCATTCCATGCAGTGACCAGCCAAGCTAGCTACAGAGTATAATTTACTTTTATTACAACCTTCAGTCTCTAATCTCAATTTCTAGCCTAAAGAAAGAAGAATTGGTAATGGCTCCATGGCTATAGCATGATTACAGAGATGCACAATATTCTTGCTTTTTTTTCTTTCTTTTTAATTTTTTTTTAAATACCAAGCTTAAGAGTGCCATGCAAGTAGTATAATCCTTGGGAAGGAAAGGTGAGAACAGTGTCACAGAAACAACTGCTGGTAGGTCTCATATAATACAAATTTTTGTACCCTGAAGAAGCAAACACAATAAATTGAGAAAGTATATTTGAAAGTTGCCTGATTCATGGCAATAAAGTTGATGTTTGACAAAACTCAGGTTAGGCAACTCCAACTATTACAGGAGAGTAACACAGCATTTGGAATTGCAAGTTTTTGCCAAGAAATTCTGTTGCAATTTTCAACCAATACTCAAACAGTAGAAATGCAAGAGGATATTATGGTCACCTGGAAGTGCAACACGTGCCTGACCATGCTCCAGTGCACTTTTGGGATTGCCAACCACCACAGCAGGAGTTCCACATAAGTAGCTCGCCACCTATATTTTGGAAGCCAACCCAAATTACACTGTAGATATATCTAGGCTTCTGGATTTATAGCTAGACCTCTGTTGCAGAGCAGGTGAAAACAGGCAACTTGTGGAGGAGAATGCTGCACAAAGGATTTCCCAGACACTTCCAAAACAACTGTGTTTGCACATCCTGTATGGCACATGCATCTGAAGATACTATACAGATGTAGTTACTAGTTTACAAATATAGGGAGAGAGTAAATGAATTCTTTACTCATCCCTTTCCTTCTTTTTGCCTGAGAGAGAAAAACATTTATTCTCACCAAACTTAATGAGAGAAAATAATCCTGCTGTATCAGTGCCCTAGCTGAGAGTATTGTCAGCAAATTCCATCTAGACTAAAAATTTTAAGTCCCCGTGGTGTGTCAGATTTCTAAGACTTGAAGTTAAAAATGAGTTTGAACAGATTAACTAGCAGGGACTTGAAGATAAAGCTGGCTTCTCTGAAAGAAATGTATTTCAGATGGTGTTAAGTGTGCTTGGTTCTTCTTTTATTCAAAGGAAGCAAAGGAGTTTTGTGAAAAGAGTTTTCAATGGGGTCTTTTCCTTTTAAAACTGTGCAAGACTTCCAGCCTGTCTGTCTCATTGGCTTGAACTTTGTTTTTCTCTAAAGCAAGAACCTTTTAGTTTTCAGTGGCTTCCACATTTTTTTCCTCCTCCTTTTGTAAAATGCGCCAGTAGAGTCAAGTGGCTTGTATTAACTTAACATTTTTCCAAACATTCACACTTAGGTCCAAAAAAGGGAATATTTAATAAACGTAACCAGGAATATGTTGGAATGTTGATCTTCTGATGATCATAAGAATTTTCAGTCATAAGGTCTAATTAAATATCCCAACTTGGAAATGCTTCCAGTGACTGTTACGTCTCCTTGTTATCTGGTCAAATATTTTTAAGTCAGCCCAAGTGGCTTCTGTGCCAAAGAAATACTTTTACTGTGAATAACACATATGTACGAGAGACTGCATTAAAATTGACCTAGGCTAGTGACATTTTGGCGTCTTGGATTAGTCTGAAAGCATCAACCTATCTTTATGTGCAGGGGGCTCACTGGCAATGAAACAGCTCTGCAGTGGTAATCATATTTGTTATTAACAAAATATTTTAATCTAAGAAAAAAATAGTATGGGAATTTGGACTACTATTGCTGACATTCTTGAATTTTGATGGAATGTGATTAAAAAGAAATAAAGACAACATGTGAGAAATTTTTCTGGAAATACCATGCAACATTAGTAACCAAAAATAAAACATTTTTGCCAAGATTAGGTAAAGAGAACAGAAATGAAACCTGGAGATAACAAATAACTAATTAACTGCTTCTTCTGATTAGGAGCAATAGATTTTCAGTAGCACTCAGCTACTGATAAACAAAAAACATTTTAAGAAACAATCAGTGCCCTGAGGAGCATCTCATCTAAGCAGACAAGTCAGACAAAGGAATATCATTGTTTTAGAATTAGGGAACTGAGGCACAAAATAATTGTGTTGTGCACAGCCAGTCTGCGGCAGGTAATTGAATGCAGATCTCCTTACCACGTGCACATTTTCTATCTATATTCCAAGTGGTCAGCTGAAACAGTCTTTCATTACTGCTCTGTCAACATACCAAGAATTACACAAGACCGTGGACATTTCATATGTTTGCTTTGAATGCACTTCTCCCACCAGAGTATTTGAAAGCATGTAGCCAGTGAGTAAATACTGACCATAGACACAACACGTTCTCCATCCAAGAGAGCAGGTTGGAAGTTTACAATCTATCTGGAGGATTCTCCCACTGCAAAATTCCCACTGACTTTCTATTTTGGTCTCCAGCTTTGCAGAATCAAGTTTTTCTTTAAAAGACACTTTTAAAAGTTTTCCAGCTTTTCTTCCTTTAGTTAGAAGATGAAACTTCATTTACTTTAAGCCAAGATCTGCCCTTTTGTTGTATTCTTACTGTACCTTGGCATTCACCTGTCCAAACACAGCAAAGAGTGTTATTCATAGAAAGAGTAAGACCATCACAGCATGCCAAAAGGCAGTGTATGAAATTCTCAGCTCAACAAGCAGAAGCCAGAAATTAATTCTATTTGTAAGTGTCAAATTAGTCTTTGGAGAAAATAAACAAGGAAGTAACTGCAGTAAAGGTTTGGGAGACCAAAGAAAGTTACAATTTGGACACTTATCTGAGCTCATTGACTCCAAATAAAAGAGGCAATTCACAGTCAAATCCCACTTCTAGGCTGTAATACAAGGAGGACACAAAGTATTCCCCAACTCCTTCCAAAGCAAAGTCTTTTCTTTTATAGACCTGTGAAAATACCTTGCCCAGTGGGGCTTCACAGGCCTCCTGCAGCACAAATAACTAATTACCGAAAGTCATGGCATTTGCTTTACAAAACACAACCTTCTCCAAAGCATTTTTGTTACACATTTGTGTATTTTATTCATACACATCTAAATCTTCTGGGAGTGAGGGAGGAGAAAGCACTTAAGATAAGTGTGAAGTCCTCCATTTGCTCCCAGGAAAAACAAGCAGCTATTTAAGAACTTTGTCACAATGGCAGTGACAGAAACAGCAAATCAGATGCTTAAAATAAGGATTAATAATAATAATAAGTAAAAGCAATAGAGAATATTTTGGTCCCTGCTTCTCTTTACTTGAACTCTAGAACTCACTTGATCTTACTTTGCATGACACAAAGCATAGTCAGCACAAAGGAAATTTTACCAATTAGGAAACAAATCTACGATTCCTTAGAAACCTGAGGGTGACAAATCAGTATTTGTACCCTCACAGCTTTTAGGGTAATGCTCTAGGTAAAAGTTTTAACAGAGGGATCCTATAGGATACAGGGTTTGCCTATGTTGCACTATAAAACACCTGTATGACTTCTCTAAAGAGGTAGCTTAAGCTACGAAATTATTATTAATATCCTTTTAAAATTAATTGTGTCAATTTTGAAGACAGTGTCTGCTTATGTCCATGGACACGTGCAGATTCTTTCAAGTCATTCTAGTCCTCTGATCCCAGTGAGTGGTGTGGCAGAAAGTTCTATAATGTAGCCTTTTGTCGAGAGGATATGTTATAAACAAGTACTGGCTATTGTCTCTCTGATACAGCTTGTAAGAAAAAGAAATATAAGAGTAATTTGTGCTGGCTTAAATTTCATTTCTTACAAATGCACCCTACCCCCTTCTCCCATCCCCTCCCCAAAGGTTAATGGGTGCCTCAAATCGGGGTGCGAGGCTGATAACTACATGAGATAAGTTCTCATTCCTTTTCTGCGATGGCAAAGCAATGAGTAAATTACAGCGGTCACGCTCCTTAATTAGCAAACACCCCATTAATATATCTGCCTCCTGTCAGCATCTTACCCCAGCTGAGGAGATAGGGCTAAAGCATAACTTTAAAAAGTATATAACTGTTTGCCATAGCTCCAAGGCATTAAGGTACTACAAACTCCATCACGTTCCTGCAGGCAACCCCTTGCGTAGAGGAGAGGGAGCACATGTTTAACAGTGCCCTCTGGTGACTGATGGCATAAAACACCCTGGTGGTCCTCCAGGCGTGCCGTGCTGCCGCCAGCACAGAGCTTTGAAGAAGACGGCACAGGGCAGTGTGCAGGTGAGCTAGTCTTCGTTATGGATAGAAGATGAATTAACGCTAAATAAAATAATTCCCCGTCTAGATAACTTTCAAAGTAGCAACTGGCTGACAGAAGGGAACAATGAGCTCCATCTACCAGAAAATAACAATGCTCAGAGCTTGCTACATGATGATGATTATTATTATACTGTTAGCAGTTGCAGAGAACATAATTGCATTTTTAATGTGACACCTAGGAAGGATTTGGAGAGGGAAGATAATGAGCTACTCCATATGCCTGCAATCCTGGAACAAAAACAACAGCATACGCACAGCTGAATTTTTGTTTCCTGGAGTTAGACCTTCTCCTCCATCTTCAGAAGAAAGGCTCCCTTCTCTGCTAGAAGCAGAACAGGGCTCCCCGAGGAGAAGGAAACTAGATGGAAAGCAGCTGACTCTGCCACGTGTTCACCCTTAAGCTAAGTAGAGAATGACTTCAGAGTGTCCCTGAACTTTTGGGCTGAAAATAGGGAGAGACTGAGCACAAAAATGAGTAACAGCCCAGAGACACACATCGTGCCAGGTTCTTGTTTTTCTTCTTGGTCCCATCCCACAAGCTCTGTGTAAAATACACCATATCTGCACACGTTCGCTCACACCACTGCTGTTCTAGTACAGTGTCACTATGAATTAATGTTCCAAGGGCAGCTTCTTAATATCAGTTATCCTCTTCCTATCACCCATGTTAGGAAGAGAGTCTTAAAAATAGGTTAATTGTCTTCCTTGCAGCAGAGAATATGCAGACATTGATGTTGCCATTTCTTTTCTCTGCAAGGCTGAAGAGAAACACTGGGTATTCAAGTCACTTGTGATCAAAAGAACTACTTTTGTCACAGGCTGCTTGATGCTCTTGTAGTTCCTAAATTTTTGGCAGCCAAATCCAAGGGAGTACATTTATAGTAAACACTCTGGTTTTGCACTTTATGCAGCTTGGTGTCTGTTCCAAGCTGTGCCAGCTCTGCAGGCTGCCCAGCCCAAACTCTGTGGCTGGTCCCCAGCCCAGCACCAGGGGAAGCTGATCCCTGTCATGCTGTGGTGTTAGTTCCTCCTGAGCATCGCAGGATGTATTGCTGGTTTTCAGCAGATAAGCGGACTAATTCCCTGGAGACCAGATTAATAAAGCTTGAGTTGCTGTTTATTTGTATTTCTTGACTAATGGGAATTTCAGATTCTAGGGTGTATTTCTGCAGAGGGGAAATTTATAAGAGATCTTTACTGTGCAGATTGTTTAATCTCAGACTATGTGTGCATTCTTGCAGTGGGCTTTCAGGGCATTTATAGCTCTCTCTCTTCTATTCAACTTCTAGTTTTCATGAAACTTGTAGTAGCTTAATTATCTTGTTGTTCTCCCGCTTCTGTCACATTAGCTTGAAATCAGAAAATGAGTTCAAAAGTCATTAAGGGGACACAGACAGATACTAGGATCATATAAGCCTTATTTCCTTAATAAACTAAATTAACATTTCAGATGGTGTCTGGTTCTCATTGCTCACAGTCTAGACAAAACAGACATGCACAGGACAGGCAGAGTATTAGAGCTGAAATTTATTTTTGTCTTTACTCCATTTTCATAGAAAAGAAATTGTAACTTCACAATAAAAATAATTTTAGGTGAATTTGGAGACAGCTCAAGAGAATTGTTATAGAAGTAGCAGCTTTTCATTTTTCTGTTTCCAGATTTATTCCATCATAGGATAATACTGATCAAAAGTCAGGAGTGTCTAAACACAGTTGTCATAGGTGGATAGTGACTACAGACAACACTGATCGTCAAAGCCATTTTGATTTTTAGAAGCAATCTCTAAACGGTCTTTGGGGGCTAACCAATCTTCCCACTGGTTTCAGATGTTGAGGAAGAAAACTGTACTATGACATTAAAAAGTAAATACTGTATAAGAGTTGCAAATACATCAATACGTTTCTGTGTGGTGGCAGTAACCTGTAAGCTAATGCTGAGTTTGAAATGGAAAAAAGGAGGGAGAAGAGCAGAGAAAGAAGTAGCTTTGAAGCACATTCCAGTGTCACAGCTGAGAGACTCCATCATCAGAAATAAAAAGGAACATAGATGGCTATTGCTTTATAAGTGCTCATAAAACCTGGATGTGCAGCGAGACAGCTGTAATAAGCTGAATGCTGGGAGTTAATCCATACCTTTTCCACAAGAGCACTGAAGCTAATGCACACTGGCATTAACTTAGCTAATTATTCTATGCAGGTGCATACATTTGTGATGCCTGTAGTCAGCTTTGATGCTGCTCCAACACAAGCTGTTGGCTGGGAAGGGAAGGCAGCTGTGGGTAGGTATTTCATACCTGGTGTTCATTAAGGCATTCAGTATATAACCCTGCTGCAGTTTAACTCTGGTGAAAGCGTGTACTTTGTGGGTTTTGTTTCTGGAAGTGCTTCTGATACAGAAAGTTGTGACTAATGCTTTGTTATTCCACTGTAAGGATTAACAAAATATTAGAGTTTTTTAAAAACAGTGTTGCCACTGTAGGATTTTTTTGCCTCTAGGTGCATACATGTGTAAATATACATATGTATGTGTGTGCGACTGTCTTTAGTACTAAAGCAACGTTTACTGATTAAGCAGAGAACAGATCTTTCCAACCTGGGAAAAGGCTGCTAGTTTGCCTTTCTGACCTCCGAAACAGACTAAGATGTCATTGCAATGCAGATGTCAACTCTGATTATTATTTTCAAAAATGATTCTTTTGAATGAGCTTGAAGTACTTGAAGACTGATGTCTGTGACAGCTCAAAGGGCTAAATGTTTTTGGTGAAGTACAGAATCAAAGGTGTGGAGCACAGTAAAGCAGAAATATTGTAACAAGCAGATGCTTCGATTAAACATTAAGTTTTTCCCAAATTTTCAGGTATGTACTCACCACAGCTTACTTACACCTGCAGACCTCTGGTGTCATTTCATCTGGACGGATGTTTCTACCGGAGTGCTGCACAATGTCTACTATAAAGTTGAAGAAATAAAACCAGACCCAAAATAAGACAACAGTAAATGTGTGAGATCCAAATGAATTGTGATAATATATAGCTGTCTATCAATATGCTTCCTGGAACAAATGAAATTCCCTCACTCATTAACGTACTTCTACACAGAAAGTGTATCTTGAATAATACCTTGATAGTTTTCTGAAGAACAGCGTGGGGTTTTTTTTAAGATCTAGAAGTATTTCTGGTACATCTTAATTATTCTTAAATTGGATTATTGCTCAGACTACTTAACTCAGTAGTAGCACTGATTTAGCACCCTCATGGGCCACGCTCTCAGATATGACAAGTGTTTCAATAGAAAGAACAACCTTGCTGACCAGCAACAGTTTCTAGACAGGGATGAGAAGCATAGAAGAGGTATGGACATTTCCATATGTAAATAGAAAGTGTTGGTCCCCAGACTTGCCAATTCCCAATGCTTTTGCAGACGCTAAAAACACCAGTTACCATTTTACCCCTTAACAAAAAAAGATAGAGTTCCCACCAGCTGACTTTCTCTGAGTACATGTAAATTGGAAAACATGCTCAGTTCAGTTAAGACACTAAATTCATTTCATCCTGAAACATCCCAAAAGCTTATGTTAAAAACAACCAAAAAAGACTCCAAAATCAACTCCCAAAATAAACTGCAGGAAAAAAAAACAACCCTCAGCCTATATATTTTGCCACCAGTTTCATTTTCAGCTGGAACTATTTGACATGTTTATATGTTGCACATACTGCTTTTATCCCAGTGTACAAGTTCATTAGTATGTCTCATGTTAGCTGAATATTGGAAATTTTCATCATATCTATGCATCTTAAGAAACTTTTTAATTTCTTTACCACAGGCTTGATTTGAGCAGCTTTCTATATATCAGCTTCCCTGGCTTTTAAATGGAGTTTCTAATAATAATTAATTATACATATTCTTTACCTATTTTTACTAGACTTTCAGGAATACAAGATATACAACGTCTTTATATGTATCCCTCATCTTCTAAAACGGAATCTATTTTGCAGTCTTTTAGCCTTAAAATGATACAAGTAATTACAATAACTTCTTAGAAAAATGTCCTTAATTAATTAACAGAATGAGCTAGAGACTCAGACTCAGATTGGACTCCTATTTTTCAGTAGAGGTATTCAGGTACTAAATGATTTGAAACAAATCTTGTAATAAAAGCCTTAACAGTTTCTCTAGTGCAATAATTTTTTTTTTTCTGAAAATACTTCAAAATAATTTGTTAAATGTCCAAAGAACTGAGCACATGAATGAATTAGATTATTCATGGAACTACAGCTTTTGGTAAATTAATCTCATTAAGGCAAATAGGTTGAAAGCAACAATTAATCCAACAGATTTAAAGCCACATGCTAAGCAGAAAAAATACAAGCTTTCATTATATATATAAAACTGCCTAAGTATGAACAGCTTGACCACTGTTAACACACCTCTACCTGAGGCATTAGGCTCTGCTGGAGCTGCTGTTGGAAAGCCCATTTCCTCTTAGCATACCATCATCTTTATCTGAGGCATCAGCTTTGTCCAGAACTCATTTGGCTTCAGTAAAGCTGAATAACAAATGTAGCTTTTTTACGCAAGTAACATCATCTGCTTTTAATGTGGCTGTGCATATGTGCAATCAAGAGAGAAGACAATTAAGAAAGGACAGTAGAACTGTGAAATTGTGTATGGTACCAGAGAAAGCATGTCAAGGTGTTGTCCTGCCTTCCACTGCAGGACTACAGAATATTAACTGAAACTTCCAGATAACATAATTAAAACTGAATGAAAGACCACTTATTATCACAGAATACAAAGAGCTTCCAAAGTCCTCTGTCTCATATCCCTGAAGCCAAAAGTCTAAAAGAATTTTAAAAAGCAATTAGCTACCTGTTTGAGTATTAAGAATTTCTCTAATTTTGGAACAGATTGTATCAGTGCATACATGATATAAACTCATAGTTCAGGATTTACCACTAGTTGCACAGAGGCACTATAGTCAGACTGAAAGTTCTCTAAAAGACAGGAAACACAGATGCTGTGATGCAGAGATAAATGTTAAGAAAAATATTTAGAAGGAGAGAAAATATAAAAATAATCTTAAATTTATAATACATTGGGAATTTTTGCAAAGTGACTAGAAGCAGGTCTACAAAACAATAAAAGAAGAAAAATGTACTTTTGAAAAGTATAAATTAACAGATCTAAAAATATAAATTAACAGATCTAAGAGAAAATAAACTTGTCAAGAGGTGGCAAGGGGCCTGAAAGCTCCACCAGTTAAAAAACCAAACCAAAACAAAAACCTTGAAGGTTTTGCTGAGCAATTTAATGAACAGCAATGTGGCATGGCAACAGAAAATAAAAAGGCAAAATAAAAGGATCAGTCTGGAGAAATACTGCCCGTGCAGGTAGAATGTGACTGCCAAGGCAGGGCTGTTTCCCTGCGTGCCTCTGGGACAGCCACATTCGGGTCTTGGTGCTTCACTCACCCCTTCGAGTGAAAGCCTCTCAGAGGAAATTGTGTAGGGGCTGGAACCTGACTCATGAGTAAAGGGAATATGTTACTCAACAGTTTGGGTAAATTATGCCTACCAGAGCAGTCCAACAGTCACTAGCAATATTTAAATAGTGTCAGATGATGACAATCTAGGGCTTCTCGATGTCGCTGGTTATCTCTCCACATTCTGGCCCTTGCCTGAGGGCTTCTCTGGCTTCTCTGTGTCTTGGAAAGTGATGCCACTAGTCCTCAAAGTGACCTTTACAGGTTGATGAGAAATTATCCCATCTCCCAGCATCCCAGAGATGCCTTGGAGTGCAGGCACACAAGGGCATTGTATCTGCACTACCATTTTAATTAGATTTGATGTTTCCAAAGAAACAGCATACCTCATGCCTGCTAGAGCTAATTGGAATCTGTCGTAGGGCGAGGCATGCTTAAACAGAAAACAAAGGCATTCTAGCAACAATTCTTTGAAAATAAAATTAAAGAGAAGCCTAAAAGTAGTAGAATATAAACTGTGATGACACCTAATTGTGAAGTTGTCCCTCAGGTGTTTCAGTGAGTCATCCGCTCTGGAAATGGAAAGATGGATCATCTAACCAGCCAGATGTCTGCTGCTGTCAGTAATGCAGAATGTTTTTTCCTCCTTTGTCTACAAAAGAAATTTACTTCCTCTCTCATTTGATTCTCTCCTTCTCTCTTTCACCCTCTCTTATCTGTTTTTAGTCCCAAGCCCTTTCCTTCAGCAATGAGGGAAGAGATGGTATTCCCAGTCAAGTATATCTAATAAGATAATAAGATAAGGAGTACTATCTCACAATTCAATTTTAAGAGCATTCATTTGTGCTTAAATGACTTTTAGATGACCAGAGTGATACCAGGAGAGCTACAAAGCTTCAGAAGTCATCTAACATAGCAAGTTTTTACTGTATATATATGCCTTAGAAAATTTAGTCTTCACTTTGCTTTGAACTCTTCAGGAAAACTGCCTTTCAAATGTCAGAGGCAGGCAGCAGGTCCAGCATTAGAGCTCTGTGTTGCAGGAGAAAGACCTTTCCCATGGCAGTTCCAGCTCAATATGGGAATTTCTCCTGAGAGACCACCAACTTGTACCTTCTCCAGATGTCTAGGGAGTAATTTAAGCTTGTCTTTCACCAAGACATATAAATTAGTTGAAAAGAAAATAAATAGGACAAAAGCATGATTTCCTACAAATATGTTTGGTAAATCCAGTGCTCAGGCAGAAGACAGCCAACAGAGTCCCAGCTGTCACACAGACCACACAACCGCAGAATGAAAAAATTTTTACAAAAAGTCCTTCTGAAAACTGAAGTTTAGCAAGAAGTTTAACAATAATTCCTTGATCAGCCTAATTAGAAAAAGTGAGAATATCCAAGGAACTCCTCAGGACAAGTAATACAAAGCTATGAGGAGCTGTTCCTGAATGCTAACTCCCAGGACCCTACAGCTATGTTGGCATTTGCCCATCAAAACAGAATGTGGTAGAGTGGAAATATTTTGATTTCCACCCATGTCAGCAAATAAACACAAATAAAGTTGGTACTCTATTTTATTTCTTATTTTGTAGGCATGGTCAAATAGCAGAAAGATGAAGGTATAGGGTCTAGTAATTGATTGCTGTAGTTAAATCTTCTTTATGTTATCTTGGCTTGTTTTACAGGTAAGAATTTTTAACATCCTTTCAATTACTTGTTCTGTATTTCTTAGGTCTTTGGTTAATCTGGAAAGCCTTTGCTTCACTGAAAATACGTACTGTAATGATAACTCTAGTGAAAAGTTGTATATATTCTTACATTATGTATAAGACCTCTTTAGAGGTATAGTAATACATTTCAATGACTTTTGAAATGTGTAAGAGGAAACCGTTCCTTATGCTCACTGTTAAAATGTATTTAGACTTATGTAGAGTTCATCTCTGTCATCAGGGTTAAGGTAGTGATTTATGTTTCATCTTTACATAGCAGTAGAACAAGTGGCCAGGAAAGCAAAGCTTTCATCTTTAAAAAACAAAAATAAAGCTCTCTTTTAATAGCAATGGAACTGAAGCAGGAGAATATTGCAATTTATTATCTGCTATGGATGGAGTAGGAAGAATAGAATAACTGCACACTTAATTAAAACATCCCTTCAGCTATTAGTTTCTTTATTAAATAGTGTTATAACTGAATAATCTAACAAATACAGGTCCTGATCCTAAAATTCAGATGCAGATTGCCTTCGGAGGCTTGAAGGCCTTTTACTCACACTGATCTCAAGAACACAAATTTTGTGTGTGTTCTTTGGGGAAAGTGGTTTGGAAATAGAGTGTCCCTGGAAGTAAGAGCCATGTTTTTAATGAACTACCCACAGATATTCGATTGCCATTATGATAAGAATTCATTTCCTCCAGTGGGTAACTGAGGAAGACTTAGCCCAATAAGGGTTGCACTGGAAGGAAGATGGGAACTGAACCACGTGCAACATGATATTTGCAAGGAGACAAGTACAGCAGGAAGGAAAAGGAGAGGCTTTAATATATAAGCATAAAGCCACACAGATTAGACCAAGAAATGCACAACTGGTCCAGAAAAAAACCCTGTGCAGTCTTCTCAATGTTAATGGAATGATATTTGCAGATTTGATCAACCATAAGTGCAATAATGCACAGAAGGAATGCAATAATTGTAATCTTGATTTAGTTGTCAATATTTGCAAGCCGTGGATGGGAACAACATCACTAGTTAATGTTCCCTCAAACTGTCAGAATAACTCCTTTAAAATCCTTCAAAACCACAGACATGAAATCTTTAATGACTAGGCATACTACACAGCCAGACTGTCTAGAGCATAGGCTGAGAATGATCAATTTCAAGTCTTGTGACCCAAGTAATGAATCTTCTTGCAAGCCTGCAAATAATCTTCAAAAGAAGGGTTGGGTTTTTTTTCTATTTTTTGGCACCCTGACCAATTTTTCAACAAAACCCAGGCGTTGTAAAATTACTTTCATTTGCAGTCATCCAAGATCTCTGTAAAAGGAAATTTAGTCTTGCAGTGGATTTAGGCTAGGTATGTTCCTTTTTTAAAGGGTGAAGAAGCTGCTGCTCAGTTCCTTCTGCAGAGGGGATCTAGCTGAAGAATCCAAATGGGGGAAAATTTCTAGACTTTTAGAAGTAGTCTCTGAATTTTAGAAGAAAAATGTTTCTCATTGTGGGATGAAATGACTGATGAAGCAGTGTGTTTGGAAGATGTGGCCAAATGCGAAGTAACCACTTTCTGCAGCACGGCTGGATAACAACAGTTTTTTGTTGTAGCTGGGTAAAAGAGTGTTTTAGAAATGCTCAGAGCTGTTTACAAAGGAAGAAAATTAAATCAGCATCAGATAACTTTTAGAAACCATCCATTTTGTATAGTCATGGGCACAAAGTGTACAAGTCATGCGAGATCATACTTGAAGACAAGAAAAGGCTAGCACTGCGAGCACAGGACTGCGTCCTATCACTTTTGGAACCTTTGGTGGAAGTTTCTAAGAAGGCCGACAGAACAGATTTTAAAAACATCTCAGTAATTTTAAATATTAATGGTGAACATGTGTTGTAACTGCAGTTAATTAAGCGTTGATAAAGGAATCTGAGCATAAACAATTACACACTCGCTAGAATATTTCCTGAGTGGCACTAACAATAGCAGCTCTTCCGTACATGGCCTGAGACAGTCTGCATGAACGGTGTCTGAGGCTTCTCAGCGGGTTTGTGGTGACGATTCCTGCTCTTCTCTCCACAGCCAGCTGCTAGGAGAGAGGCTCTGCTGTAGTGAATGTGCTTGGAGCCTGGCTCTCCAAGCAGTGCGTTCTCAGGGGCCGAGATTAACCCTTTCCTAAGGATTAGGGTCAGGCTGTGAGGGGGCAGAGACAAAAGTGGAGTCAAGACAGTGATTGCATGCAAGGCAGTGTTTGGTGTGCATTTGCCAAACACAGAGAACGAGCGGGGCTGGGCTGTGACTCCTTGGCTTGTTCTATTGCCTCTGTTACTATCTCGGTCGTCACTGCTGCCTACACTTGCAGAGGGAATTTGTGACTCCTTGAGATGGGGCATCTCAGAGGTTTAACAGCAATAAAAACATTAAGTGCTTTTGAAGGAACTGACTTCAAAAATCTGATCTGAGCTTGTGATTCCTTAGTCAGTGGCTGATACGGAGGTAATCACTTCAACTCTAGCTTCGTTACTTGCAGGGAGGTTCCATCACTCTCTCGCACAGAGGTCACGGTTTAAAAGCTGGAAGAGGAGGCAGCATTCCTGTGTGCTTGGTGTTACAGAGGAGTCATGAAAATAAGTAGCCCTTAAATTTCAAGCCCTGGCCCAGTGTGAGACATAAAAATGCTGTGGTGAAAAATTCTTCAAACAGAAATGCAAACTTTGGTTGGAGACCACACTAGTGCTGGAGAGAGACCAGTCATGGTGATCTGCTGCATCTCTGCAGATGGGAGGGAAGGGGGATGAAGGTTGAGGGAGTGTACGGAAACATCTGCACAGAGCCATAACTCAGTGTTGTCCACCTGAAGTCTTGGGGGACAGAGCAGAGTTCTTGGCCCTGTTTCATTTGCGTGTCTTGGAAATGGGGCTCTGGGGCAAGAGTAATGTTGGGATGATCTTAGTTCTGCGACTGACTATGAAAGAGAACTGGCATTGCCTAAGGGAATAAAGAGAACCTGACACTGATTTTAAAGCTATTTATATTTAGGTTATGCCAAGAAAAATATTTTATACTTAGCTTAATATCATAATTGCAAGTCCAAAACCATCACTGCTAGCTTCTAAATACAGAATAGAATCTGGGAGGAGACAGTAAAAAAATATATGCTTTGGCTGTATGATTGCAGCAGTGAAGTAGCCAGAATTCATCATGGGTTTGGACAAAACTAGGAGTCTTAAAAGAAATAATACTTCTAAGCAGTCTTTAGACAAGCAAATGCTTAAAGGGCCTATAAACCACATAACATTAACTGGAGCACACAGGGTCACTACACTTTTAACTAGTTTAAGCTGCAATTTTTCCAGTCAGTTAAGCACCATTTTTACATGGTCTTTGGTGCACAATGTCAAAGCTTCAGTAATGGATGTTTGCATGTGTACAGCATGTGTCACTGCTGGTGAACTTGCAATACTAATGGTGTCACTTCATGAAGATTTCTTTACTGAAAGAGTGATGAGGCATTGAAACAGGCTGCCCAGGGAAGTGGTGGAGTCGTTGTGCCTGGGGGTGTTCAAAAAGCACGTAGACATGGCACTTCAGGATACAGTTTAGTGATCATGTTAGTGTTTGATTGATGATTGGACTAGAAGACCTTACAAGTCTTTTCCAACTTTAATGATTCTATGACTGGGGTCGTTGCGTGGCTGTGCATGGTGACTGAAGTCTTTTGTGTGGCCAGGACAAACATTTAAGAGGGCAGCTGGAGAACAGCTGCAATCAGTTATTTTGTGAAATGCA
Organism: Apaloderma vittatum; assembly: GCF_000703405.1. Lineage (NCBI taxonomy): Eukaryota > Metazoa > Chordata > Aves > Trogoniformes > Trogonidae > Apaloderma > Apaloderma vittatum. The sequence continues at coordinate 13,339 of NW_009723479.1, read as the reverse complement.
CCAGGAGCTGTAAAACCTTCCTTCCATACAGAGCTGAATGATGTTGCCACTTGGCCAGCATTGTCCCAAGTAACTTGTTGACACACGCAGATGCAGCACTTGCTTCATTTCAGCAAATAAGGCATCTTTGTTCCTTATGAAGTGTTTGATTGACCTGGACACGGGAGTAATGCAGGGAGGTATCTATTCCCCTAGTTATTCAAGCAAGACACTGCATTACAGACACTCATTGCTCAAGAACTCAGAGCAGGAAATGATACGTAGCTTTAACTCAGGTATCCTGGATTCTGGAGTACTGCCTAATCTTTTGTGAAAAGGAAAATGACTGTTAAGAACTTGATGTGTTTCAAGAGGTCCTCTCCACACAACTAGAAATTGCAGATGTCAGCTTCACATAGGGTGTGTTGTAAAAACTTAACTCCTGTATCCTCTTTCTGTGGCTGCAACAAAAATTTAGAGGAGGCAACACGATTGCTGAAATTGCAGCTGCTGAGCTGTTTCTTGCAAATTAATCCTTGGAACGGGAGAGATGTTTCACAGTACCTATTACTACTAAACAGAGAACAATGATTTCATGTTGAATACACAAAATTCATGTACCTCTTATACCTGGAGGCTGATAGTGATGGACAGAACCTGAAACCAACTCTGATGGCCAAGCTGGGAAGTTATGCAGAATACGTGTTTGGCCATATGATCAGCTAACTACCTGTGATAATGACCCTCGACCCAACTATTCACACCTTTTTTAACTTGGCATAATAAGGTTCACTTGTAAATTTTCTAAATACTGAAATTACATTTTAAATAACTTATTTTATAACTACTTACAATACAGTAGAAGAAAATCTTAAGCTCTTTTTTTCCATGACCATAGTAAAACAGCTGGTGTGGAAGAACAGGCTTTCAGACATGGAGGAGATGGTTCCTTTCTGAACTGTCACGGCTGTATATGCTACTGTTCACCTTGTCATTCAAACACGACCTCCTGGCTACAGAAACTAAGACACCACAGCTCATTGCCCTTTGTCTGATCCTTCAGCTCTGAGCAAGGTCCATGCTCTTCTGAGACAACACATGTACATGTAATTCCTTTCAACTCCATTGCTTGGGATCTTATTTAACATGTACCTCCAAGACTATGCAAATCTGAGTCATCAAAATACGTATATGACAAAATGAGCACATTCTAGGAATTCCTTTATTATTATTTTTTACATACAACACATTAAAAAGAATGAGTTGTGCGAGATGTTTTCAGTATTTGTCTTCTGTTGAGCTTACCTGAACACTAGTTATGCTGACTCCCAGGGTTTCAATGCCTTGGTCTTGAGTTGAATCCTGGAAGCCTGTTCCACCATTTAAAGACTCACATATTTGAGCTTGCTGGCTTTTGCTTCCACAAAAGTGCACATTCATAATGCCCATATATGGGAAATTTTATATTTCGTTTAAAGTTGCAAAAGCTCTGATCAACATGTCTGAGTACAAAACAAAGAACTGTATTAAAGAAGACTCCTTCTTCCTAGTTCTTCTTAGCTTCTACTTCTAATAGGATGTACCTTACAAACCTCCTGACACTTTATTATTCACTAAAAGGTTTTCCTGTAGTCATCTCAGGCTTTGATTGAACTCACTTTGTAACAAGGAACAGGACACAAAAGTAAGAAACTGTAACATCATCCCCCGCTGAGTTAAAAGTGAATGTAAATGCTCTCAGTGCGAGAGGAACGTGCCTGGGCATCTTGACACCACAGCTGCTTTATGTAGATTGCAACTAGTTTGGGCCAGAACAAATAACTTCCTTCAAATGGAGTAAGTCCTAGCTGCAAGAAGAAAACTGAATCAGTCTGTCTACTAATGAATACTCTTCCAATCTTTTCTCAGCCTTCTGGTGAGTTTTAAAGATTAGAATTTACTGTAGCTTGTCTTTAATCAATGCCATAATCATAATTTAAATCTTGCTTTGCTTCTACACTGAAACTGCTTGTAAACATTTAATTAAAACCCGTTCAGTTTCATACCTTCCACCTTATTTTGAATCCCTGCATGAGTAGTGTGGAGAGTAAAAAGAAATCCAGGCCAAGCCTTAAAAGCATTCTACATCACTGAAGTCACTATTTAGTCTAACTTCGCTTTTTTGAAGCAGGAGTGCCAGTTGGCATCTTCTGTAGTCTGTGTTGTCTTCATACCTTTCTATTGCTCAGTTACCAGTAACCAAATCACAGAACTGCTCCACAGCACAATGTATGGATAGTGCCCTAACCTGAAAATGTGCTCACTCAAGCAGTTAACCATGGGAAAGAAAGTTCTTCAAAATGGTAAAATTTGAGACTTTTATTCTGCATGGGAACATAAAAGGAAAAAGTCAGCACCAGGAAGCACAGTAATATTTTGTAGGTAAAAAAAAAAAACAAAAAAAGCAACGCTGCAGAAAATGTAGTCTTAAATTCAGGTCCTCATACAGCTCTTCATTTTCCAAAGATACCCCTGAAAAAACATGAGCCATGAAAACCAGCGTTCAAGCACTGCTAAGGGTGTAAGAGGAACAGAGGTAGCAATACCACCACCTTCCCATACCTTGAGCTTAAAAACTTGCATGATGCATATTCTTGGCATTGAGATCTGGAAGGCCCTTCCAAGGAGAGAACAACAGCCTGGAATCATCCCCTTCTCCGCACCCATTCCTGTGAGAGCCCGTCCGGACTCTGTACTTACGTCCACTAGATGTTTGACATCTCAACAACTGTGGAATTTCCACGATTTCCTCATATTCCAGCGCTTCACTACCTGTACTGATTTGCCAGCTTTCACCAACGCTTTTGTGTCAGTTGAAGCCTGTTACTGTTTCTGAGCATCACTCTGTTCTATTTATCCACTGGTATGATATTCTCTTTTACTTCCAATAAAATCAAACAGCTGTAAAAACCATTACTTAGAACAGAACTCACATGGTTCTTTTCTTGCCTCATCTGGACTCTCCACTTAACTTCTTTCTTCAAGCACAATGCCAAAAACAAAAACTGAGTTTTACCAGTGATGAGTGAAAAAGGATTACTTTGTATATTTTATAGGATCTACCATACACTGCAAATCCCATATAATGGCTGAATTTTTTATTTTATTTTTTTTTGACAGCTTGATCCCGAGTTGTAACTCTCAGCATTTCTGCAGAGCTGCTCAGCAGCTAGCTCTTCCCTGGCCTCCATCTGTGGAACCTCTTACCCATGCGGGCTTCGTTGCAATAGTTCCTTGGGGAAGAAAAAAAACCTGAGTAAACAAGGAAATTTAATTTAGCCTTCTTCCCTGAGTTCCTCTTTAAAAAACCCCCCACAAAAACCAAAACAACTTGAAGACACCTACCAAGTCAAGGAAGAACAGCTTTTATGTTCAAGGCAGCTCCACTTCCACCAGTAAAATTCCTAATTCATGCTTAAATCCAATTTAGATCAAGAAGCAGTGCAGCTGAGTAAGAAGTCCTGTTAATCTATTTCTTTGATGTTGACACTACCGTTTGTACATATTCATGGTGAACTGGAACAAGGAGCTTGGATTTCTTGAAACGTATGGACATACCCAAGTAACATAACTATGCATTCACTTTTACAACAGAAAAATAATAATGAAATAAAAATTTCCCTTTATCACACCTGCAACTGACTTCAAACGCATCTCTCTCAGTGATGTTTTTCCTACTTTGAAAAAGTATGCAAGTGTACTTATAATTTAATAGAACTGTACTGCCAAAAGCACACTGGTTCCTTAAAAAGTTATTGTCAAGCGCTGTTCTAAGAATTAATTTTGCAATTAAAGAGTATAAAGTCATAATTTAAAAAAAGGCATTTATACCAGTTATTTCAAGTAGTACACATCAAAGGAAGCAGCACCACAGCTTAATGAGGAATCCATAATTTCAACAGCTAGGAACAAGTCATTTCACAACAAAAATATACAAATATTCATATCAGTACCATACATATTAATATATGTCAGAAAAACCTAAGTAATCCAAACAAGTGCACCCCCATTTGTTTCCTTGTATTCATTGTTTCCTAATGCTATTTTGCAGAGTTCTTTGTAACCTAGCTATGGTGGCATCCAAGGCTGCTAAGCTCTTCTTAAAGTCCTCTTCGTCTCGAGAAGTAAATGTTGAGAAAGAGGATACACTCCACTCAGACTTCCTTGATACATCATCAAATGAAATGGAACTAAACCCACATATTTCACTGCTTTTTTTCTGAGAAATCTCTTTCTGAAACAGCATCGGCACACAAGGGTATGTGTCAGAGTGAGGTCGGTCTGGTTTGCCTACCAAGTCTTTTGCAGCTCCACTTGGCGTGCCTGTTGGCCTCATTTGGGCTTTATCTACTTCTGGCCTCACTTTATCCCCTGTAACTTCAAGCATGTTTTCCACAGTCCTTTTCACACCGTGTCCAGCACTTAATTTATCCAGAATAGTTGAATCCTTTGATACCTCACACCCATTCTGCTGCACTGAGTCTGAGAGCTCACAGTGGCAGTCCAGCACCTTACGAGTCCCTCTACTCTGGGGTAACACACCATTTTTTTCAGAGATCGGCTGATGATTTTTCGAGGCACTGCTAGACAATGGAATATAAACAGTCTCATCTAATTGGGTTTGGTCATCCAGTAACGTCCCAGAATCACTAACTGCATCTGCATCTTGCTTCAGTGAGGTTGGTAGTATTCTGGGAGTTGATGTTCCTCCTTCTGAGAACATATTGTTTCTTTTGCTTCCTTCAGCAGCAAACTTCTCATAGGCTAGATTTTGTATTTCTAATTCTCCACTCTTATTTGGGAACTGAAGTTCTGCATCTGGCAAAATATGATCCATTTCCAATTTTTTAAGGTAAGACATTACTGAAGTACTCCCAGGAAATGGATCAGGTTGCATTTGCTTTTCATGGTCTTCCAAAAGAGACTTCGAGAGACCTTTTTCAGGTTTCGGTCTACTGTTGTCTACTGTGAGGTCAGACAGAAGCTTTGCCATGCTGCCCTGCAAGGTTCTGTTAAGAAAAGATCAATTAATCAGATTTAAAAATAGTCACTAAAAATAATTAAAAACTTTTATATAGCACCAACACATTGGATTTATCAGACCATAGCGAAGTTACAAGTCTCTTTCTAGTTGTTACAAAATGTAGAATAAATGCGAACCAATTTCAAATTTCTTTAATTTCTTTCTTCAGCTCAGCCAAATGTGCCTATAAAGTAACTAAAATAGCACAATCCAATTAAATTCTCGATATTATTCTCAATTTACCTGCTTTGAGTACCATAAAGCGAAATAAATTTATGTCAAGAAACTGTTATAAAAAGTATAGGAATAGCTATGAAAATTAGGAAGAATTTTTTCGGAATTATTTTTCCCATTGCATATAAACAAAAAAATATAATAAACAAAACAATTCTCATTTTCTGCTTTGCATTTTCATTTCAAAACAAATGAACACTTCAATGCTTAAATGTATTGCATGTACAGAGACACATGTAATAAGACATAGTAATACTACCATCTGGTGGTCAGTATAGTAGTCACAGAAGCATGTAACGTGCCTAAAGTTCTACTAAAAAATCCGAAATGTTGATTAAAAATATCCTGCCATTCCCATCAGTACCAATTAGAAACAAAATTCCCTGCGCACATCACGTCCAAACAGATTTTGCGTACATATCACTTCACATGCGTAAAAAAGCTATTTAAGCCTCCCAGCTTGCCACTATGTTCATCACAAAAGAGCATGACTAAGTCTGCATTAATTGTTGTAAAAAATTGTAACACTGCCTTCATTCTGCTATCCAAGAACTCATACCTTCTCCCACAAGTCATATCTGAATATAATCTACTTTAAATGTGTGTACAATTAAAGAATGGACTGCTCATTCTCACACGAAGAGCTTGCTGGGGGTCCCGAACAAAGATCTTTCTGCAAGTTCTCAAAACAGATGGATTTCTGAACCAGTTTAAAAAAAAATTAAGAGTTATTTTCCAAATTTTACAGATTCAAGGGAAATATCAGTAGGTCCTCAGGTCCATGCATTTCCCATGGAGCTCCTTATTGGCAGGTCTGCTATTAACTAAAACTCGCAGAAGTTATGGCTGACAGCTTTTTGCAACAGAACTCACGTCACAGAACACGACAACTCTGTTTTAATAGAATTATAGCACCATCGCAGTAAGTAACCACAAAGAGAAGTTTTAGCCTACGTGACCTCCTACTGCCAAGATACTAAGATTAAAAGAATTCAAAATATGAAGAAAAAAAGAAAAATCTCTTAGCCAATAGCACCTGGTTAATTCACGCAGTCTGTTAACCTCTGCATCACGCTGGCGTAACGTTATGCCCAAAATCTTATTTTCTTTCTCCGAAGCTTCCAGCTTAAACTGAAGGCTCTTCACGTTTGCTAAAGCCTCCTCCACTTCTAAAATGTCAAGAAGAATTTACTGAATTATTTCTTTCAAGTATTAAGGTATCAAATGAAGAAGAAATAAATTTAAAATACATACCAATCTTGAGCTTGGTGGACTGAATGTCATAATGCTGTTTTTTTCCAAGCAATTCTTCCTCTTGATTTTGAATAGCTTTTGCAAGATGTTTATTTTCTTCTTTCTGACTTTCTATTATTTTAAGTAGTTCTTCATTTTTAGCATGCAGTGACTCAAGTCCTTTCAGTGACTCTTTCAATTGACTCTGCAGTATCATATTCAAGGACTGTAAAGAAACCACTACCAAAATTGAAACAAAAAATTAAATTATTTTGTGTGGTACAGTTTGAATTTCTAAATTGACCTAGTTTTTTTAATAATCTTGGTAGTATGACCTTTGCTTACAGATAGAAGAAGGGCTTTTTTAGGCAGCAAGATAAAACACAACTTTTCTTCTTTCAAGAGGTGCATAAGAAAAATTAATCTGCTCATCTGAGTCTCACTGTGGAGTCTAAACAGGCACAATTATCCACGCAAATGCAGTTGCATGATAGACTCACAACACTTAGTTCAGTTGCCACTAAAGGCCACAAGACATACTGTTATTTTAATGTATCTATATCTTTATATGTCTGTATCTATTTAAATAAAGCTTTAACAAAATTGTCCCTAACAAGCATTATTCTCTAGTAGTACTTTACATTCATAGTTGGAGCTCTGTTCAGGTGTCTCCTCACTTCTTATTTGTTCCCCGAGTTGCTGGTTTAATATTCTTAGTCTCCTAAATGTGAATGGTGAAAAAGCACAAATTCAGAAAGTTCAGAAGTTCAAAATCACTGCATTTTGAAAAAGCACAAATTCAGAAAGTTCAGAAGTTAAAATGCAGTGATTTTGAAATTAGCTTGCTAAGAAGTTGCTAGTGAGAATTAAACATCACAGAATGTTTCAGAAATATAGAAGTTAAGAATGCATTTTTCTTACATTCTTATATTTCTTTAACACAAAAAACCTCTTTGCAAGTTCTGGTAAATATCTTTTCTTCAGTTCTGAAGTAAACTGCTACCCAGTTATGTATTTGAGAGCTCCTTTGAAATAAGTGATATGTTTGCACTTGATAATACACTACAAAAAGAATGCAAAGAGGATAACCACCCTGATACGGGAGTTTTCAGAGAGATTGAGACACTGATCCCACCTAGACAAAGGCCCAATCACCATGTAACTGATGCTATTAAAACATCAGCATTAACTGAGTCTTGCTATGTATCAATTACTTATTTTAAAACTATACAGCCTTACCAACACACTTTCTAATAAACAGTGCACAGACAAGAACGAAAGGGCCATAACAACAATAAAATACACAGTTTAGAACAGACCAGTTAAAGATGCTTTAGGTGCCTTTGCAGCGACTACAGAATCACCGACAAGCTCCTAACCTACGCAGCTGGGCATTTTCACTTCTGAGAGGCTGTAAAGCTAGTGCTATCTCAGCTTGTATATTCGTACTTCCCACCACAGCTGGGAGCAATGATACGCAGTCTTCTATTTCACTCATCAACCTTAACATTTCCGAATCATCTGCAAGAGGTGAGGGAAAAAAAGACCCAATAAACATATGAACCTGCAACATGACAGTAATATTTTATATGTGTTAAGCGATCTACAAAGTGATATAATAGTATCTCCTTACTTTTTTTTTTTCAGAAAATGTCATCTTAACGATATTTATACATTTAAAATTTTAAAGTTTGAAAACTATGCTTTAGGTTCTTGATAAGTCACAGCCCACCACCTCTCTGACCAACCTTGGTGGGATTGCTGTTACAATCTGCCTACACCCTTCTCAGAGGGAAACACTGTATATGAAATGAGAACAATCTTTACCCTAGCTGTTACAATCACCTAAAGTACTTCAAAAAACAGTTTAATACTTATCCAGGGCAAAACATGAAGCCAGTCTGAAAACTGACACTAGTCTAAGATGTTACATTTTATTTGACACATACTACTTCCAGAAACTGAAGTGCTTGCTCATTTAACTCAGTTCTTGTGTTATTCGTCTACAATCACTCTGCTGCACAATGAAAATGTCCTCACCTTGATCTGTTACCAGTGCTCTGAGCTCTCCCAGAAGATATTTTACAGTCTTAACTTTATGGGCTGTTTCCTAGATTGTAGAACTTTCTTTGCAAAACTTGTCTTACAGCTTGTATGTCTCACTGGGGCTACGTCAAGTACATTCGATTCACCTTCGTCGTTGACCATGTCCTCGCTGTGGTCTGAAGAAGCATCCTCCTCCTCGTTGCCTGAAGCACTGTGTTTTCCTGGACAGTGATGATGGCACTTCTGTTCAGTCCTGCTGTTCACCACTTCGTGTGACTGTAACAGAGCCAGGTGAGCTTGTATGCACCTTATCAAATCTGCTTCCTTTGTCTGTTGCTCGTGGTTTGGGCTCATCTCTCTGCCAGAAGACGACGGGATGAAGGCAGATGCTGCGCAGCTGCTTGAAGCACCTGATGCTACATAAGGGGTCGCACTAGGAAGAGCAGTGACGGGCTGTATTTGTGCAGCAGTAGCAGGAGCAGCAGAAACAACTGGACAAACTACAGGTCCTCCCATCTCTGGCACACGTTCATTGCCACTGTCTACAGGAACACCCTGCATTAGAATATTCATATGAAACAAAAAATTAACATAATTATTTTTAAAATCTAAAAAATCCAAAACCACTCATCTGATGCAATGTAGTCTCAACTACTCTTTGAGAATTATAAAAGCAGCTACCGCTCATTAATTGCATATTTTTGCAGTACATTAAGGACTAATTAAAATGTATGTCTGGTTTAGATTACCTTTACCTTAAACGTTATTGGCAACATTAAAGCACAGTTCTTTTTCAGATGTTCTGTAAAGAAAAAACCTCAGCAGTAAGTTTTTTGGCTTTTTTTTGTGCTTTATGAACACTCATTTTTACCTTCCAGTATTTTAAGCAGATGAATTTCCTAAAAGTCAAGAATAGCACTAGCTATACATGAACTGCCTGCATGTGGAAGGGAAGTCTAGAGTCTTACAGTTTCAAGGTGCAAGCCCTTTACCACATTCCCCAAGGTCACAGTGGGTACTTCCATTAATTCTACTCTATACCCTAATATACCCAAGTATTTTAAAATGTGGCTCTAAGATTATAAATAGTGCCTGAAGAAATAATCAGCTGGATCATTGGCAGGGAAAAGCTACATATAAGACATAATTTCTTTTATGGGGAGTTTGTTAATGAACCTAATATGTGTTACTGCAAATGTAATTACTAACAGTAATTAATATTGCCTGCACCTTCCACATTTGCTGTCCATCACAAAATGCACCACGTAGAAACAAGCAGCCAGCTGAAATGCCTCCAATTTCTTTTTTTGGTGTCTATAAAAAATTTATTTTCCCTCTTTGTTTATTCTGTTCATCACTACAGGTTGAAATATGCAAACTTTTTTCTTTAAGGAAAATTATTACATAAACCCAAGAAAACTCACACAAACGTATAAAAAGATAAGAAGCGCTAACTTAAAACATTTATTAATTGTCAGAATCAAACTTCTACTTACTGTCTGAGTAGATAGGGGATTAGCTGAATGCTGCAGGGATGGAGCTGATGTGGAGGCAGGTAATCGATAATTAAGCGCCGTAACATTTTGACATCCTAAAACAAAACAGCTCATAGATCAGGGCAACTCGGGGTGAAAACTCATACAGTAACATAGCAGGCTCTACGTTAATAGTTCCACTAACCGTGATGTGAGATATTAAAAGGAGTTACGGTAGGAATTTCATTACTGTTCTGTGGTGTTTGGCCAGTTAGCAGAGACATCTGAGTTTGCACATGCTCGCACAGTTTCTGATGCTTCACAGGAAAGTGTTGACTACAAGGCACATGAATTGGTTGAACCATCTGATTTTGTGCTGCACTGGCAAGTTCTTTCTCAGTAGACGGTGTGGTGGATGAGGAAGGTTTTCTATTTGATATTGGCACTAAAGAGAAAGAAAGAAAAAACCCAGCTCAAGCTGTCTGTCTTCTCCATCTGCACAAACCCACTGTGTTGCCAGGCAGACACACTGGGAGGTTCCTTTGAAAAAGAAAACCAAAAGGCCCTATGAATTAAAATTCTAGTCAGATTTTTCTCACTAGCAACTGAATCCATCCTTTTTCTCTTCCAAACAGGGCAACCTAACTCAGCTGGACACACAGCTGTCTTTTGAAGGAAGGGCAGAGATTTAATTTTACAGAAGGCCAGTTCTACAATGCAGTTTTAAAAATCTCTCCTTAGCTGCTTCATAAGCTTTCAAGCCATTCTGAATAACCCACACCAAAGCACTCTCCAAACCTAGTTTTCTTATGCTGGATACAGTTAAAACTCTCTATTTTTATAGGGCTGGAAAAATCAGCTATATGCTCACCTGGTACTACTGATAAAACAGGCATTCTGCTGTGCACCTAGTCTGCAGGCCTCCCCTGTTGACTGGATTAGAAATCACACGAAAGAAAAGGAGTGAAGAGAGGGAGAAACCCTAATAACAAGTGAAATACTCCAACTGAGAGCAATGAAGCCTACAGCACTCCATCTTCCTTTCCATTCAAGTGCTCCGGCCACTAAACCATTTGAGTTCTTATTATTTATTTTAACACTTCCCTGTTTCCAGAAACTAATCTTTGAGAAAAGCCTGGCTGGACACCTAACGCCAGGACAGTTAATAGTTGCGTATCCAAAACAGAGACCAAGCACTGTAATGCTTCACTGTCCGAGAGAAATGAGGCATGGCCAATATCATCCTCCTCCACACCTCCTACCAGCTAAAATTGACGATGTTCGTATCTGTAAACGCACTCAACTTCTTCACCATACACGAAGCTCAAACATTTGTGAGTTTTAGTAACTGTTTAGTAAACATTTAACCTTTCTAAAAGGCAATGAGTTATGTTTACATCCTTGTGTGGATCCAGCCCTAGATCAACCTATAACAAAGAACAGCAATTATCTGAAGCCCTGTCATATCGCAATAGGTTGAGGAGCCTCTCAATGTCATTTGAGAAAAAAGCAAGCCCTAGGAAGCCACTTACCAATTTCTTTTTGGACGTGGGCAGAAGTAAAGGTTTTTTTCAACCCTTTCTTCTTGGAAATATTTCCTTTGGTTACCAAAGGCTTGGAATAAATTCTAACAGAAGTTGTTTTCCCAGGTTGTTTATGAATAGTCTCCCTTCCTAGTACGAGTGAAAACAAAAATTAGTCAACAAAATCCACACAGTCTCACAAAAACTAAAATCATAACTTAATTTTTTAATAATTGCAACCTGGAGCTTCATTTTCTAAGATATTCTTCAGTAAAGCTGCACAACGGTCAAGTCCATTATGAATGGCATCAACCTGCACAAAGAATACTGCAGTGAGAAAATGAGTATCACTCCTTTCTTTCAGTAAACCAAGATGATATTTTAGAAGTGAGCATTCCCCAATCTGATACTTGAAAAAGAACAACTGATAACCAGTAAATTCATGTAATTGCATGAAAGTTCACAAACATAAATTTTGCAAAAAAAAAAAAAAATACACTGTATTCCTGCACACATGTCCATTTGCTGATTTTATGTTTTGGTAATTGCATGTGTGTGATTTTTATTCTTACTTCCATGTACAGTTAAGCTACTACCTACAGATTATTTCTATTTTGGAGAAAATTGACTTGGCACTACCCGGAGGAGAGCACTGCAGCAGCACTAACTCCGTAGAGCTCTCTTTAGCGCAAATCCACACAACTATGGCTACACGTCTGCCAGGGCCAGCACAGCCGTGTTTGCAAAATATATCTTGTGCTTTAATGAGATCTGTCAGAGCCAAACTGACTGCACACAAAGGCAACTTGCAGGGATCTGCAAGATGCAGTACAGACACTCTTGCTGGCTTTGCAGGAGTTATTTCTAGTCCAGATGCAGTAGTACCTACACTAACTCATTCTTCTTCTATTATTGACAGCATTCCAATTTCCCATACAGATGGCTGTATTAAAAAAAATAAATAAATCATGGAATTACCTGCTCGTCAGAGTCAGCGGAATGGAGAGTAGACTCCACATCTGAGCATCCTTTTCGTAAGCCAAACCTGAAAAAGTCAAGTTCACCATTTATACTACCTCCTTAACATGCAGCAAAGTCAAATAGCTCCTTTTAGTCAATAACAGCAAACTATAGGAATTTAATTTTATCAAAAAATAAAGTATCTTCCTCTTTCTGAAAACTCTGCATTGGGGCAAAAAACATTTAACAGATACTAACTGCTTACGTCAAAGAACTCAGCCTTAACAACCGTAAGTACGGCTGTAACCACACGGATCCAGTCCTTTATAAACAAAACACACAGTGAGTGTCAATGCTGTATTTCTACAGGTAAAATTCGAATTCAGTTTGTGTCTGTCCATCCCCAGGCTGCTCAGAACCCAGCTGTATTGCCTTTCAACCTGAAACATTTCCTAATACACACAATGAATTTTTGTCTCGTTCTGAGGCAAGTATCACGTCCCCCAGCGCACACCCGATCATAGAAAATATTCGGTCTTACGGTTTTCTTCCATTTGTTAGTTTCGGTGGCCCTGTCAGCCTGCCGGAAGACAGCACCTGTGGATCACAGAAGCAAACACCGCGCTGGAAGCACTCTGACAGGCCCACCGAAGAGCCCCTTGCCCACGAACGCCAAGCCCGGCGGCCCAGGCGGCTCAGCTGAAGGCGATTGAGAGCTCTCGCAGCCCTCCTTTGGCAGCGCGGAGCTTCACCAAGCTCGACAAGAACCTCAACTTCGGGCATTTTTAAGAACAAAACCAGGCCCGCAGCACAAACCAGGCGGAGGA